>NW_025219987.1:606962-617584 GCF_014825855.1 Bombus pyrosoma
GCTGCTTTAGGGCTGGTAAATCTACCGACCTCTTTATAGAATGTCTTTCACCTTTAGTTGCAATTTTAATTGCTGGTATCTGTTGCTGCATTGCTGGGCTTCTCCTCACTATCACTAATCGCTAATTTTACTTAACTCTGAGATAATTCTCAAATCACTACATCGGAGCACACGTCTGTTTACCTCGGTTGCCCGGGCAGAACTGTTTGATGAAATGTGTCCGAATTCTCTACATTTAAAACATTTAGGTCCTCTCGATTTGTTCGGACAATCTGCACTCACATGTTCTTTATCACCGCAATTATGACACCTTTTATACTTCACTACACTTCCAGATTGCCTGTATTTCCTGTTGTCCTCTGCACTGACCGCTCTCACAGTTGACTCTGTTATGCGGGATTTTTGTTCCTCATAGATGATTAGATTTTCCTTTGGTGCTTTCATTGATTTAGCCCCGTATAGTATTGATTTATTGACTTCTTTGTCCCTTATTCCATCTACGATGTACCGCATTTTTGCTGCTTTTTCCATATCCATGTGACTAGCTATTCCAAGCATTCGGTACATGTACGCTGTACATCCTTCGTCATCTCTTTTTTTTTGTTTCTTGAAGTCTATGGTGTAAAATTCCTTTATTAGTCCTCTTTTGAATTTACGCCAAGTTCTAGCATGGCACTCGTTATTCACAAATATTTTTGCTGATCCTTTCATCAGCTTTTTTGTATAAATTACTTTCTGTTCTTCTGTTTACATACATATGCTTGCAATTTCTGCAAACGTCTTGAACCATTGATTGATATTTTCATTGTTTTCGGCCGTAAAAGCTTCTAAGGCGTCTTGGATATCTTGAAAGTTTAATTTTGTACGCCTACGTGTTTTTCTACGGTATTTGTCACAATTCTGATGTACATCTCACGCGTTCCTTTTGCGTTCTCTTTCACCTTCTTCATCGTCTTCCGTTTCACTTTCGTAGTCACTTTCTTCTTCCGACGACGCATCTTCTTCCATGGCCGCCTGCAGTCGCTCGCGTAATTCAACTTTTCTTCATCTTGTTTCTAGCCCCATATTAGCAAGACGTTCTCTTAATTCCTTTGTCCTAAGTCTCTCGAGTTTTCCGCCTTCATCTCGATCACGCTTAGTTTTTGGTATGGTCTCCGAACCTCTCTTCTCCGTGGACCTTTCTCCGTTTGGTTGCTCTTTGAGACTTGGTTGTCCAGCACTACACGCTCGATTTAGTCTGCCAACCAACACTGACCTTGCACCAGATATTGGTAGATTCATCTGTGCAATCTTGTTTCTTAATTATTCCAGCCTTAAATTTTCCTCGCTTGAAAATTGTTCCTTTTCACAATTTGCCATCTTCGTCTTTTCAATAATGTCTTTTGAATACACACGATATTATTCCCAACGACTAACGATATTGTCTTTTATCACACAGCTTTCCGATCAAAAACAGTAAAAAATTTTAGATTGGCACGGTTTAAAATCCTCGGTGTGGAATGTTAGTGATCCTCAGTGATCCTCATTGTAGGAATGTTATATTATTAGTTTGTAGGTAACAGTATGATTTATACAATATCGTTTTCACTCACACGAAATCGAATATAATACCCCGTTTCACATATTCGTTACTCACTACTTCTACGACACAACAATACAACGATCTTCACACGACAACGATAAATTCAACTCTAACTCTCTCAACTCTCGTTACAACGTTTTCCATGCTCACTTTTTCCCTTAACATACCTTGGTAACGCTCACAACACTCCTTGACAACGTTAACATATCTTAACAACGCTAATAAACAATTACCCCTCACGCCACGTCCTTCCCGGATGTCACACTATCCCGCATATATTTGGTTTTTCATTCTGATATGACTCAAGGACGCTTGTATACAGCAAACCCGGATTAGTTTGATTACTTTTTGACAAAAAGGCTGTAATATTACTGTGTTTTCATATTCCTTTTTTGTTTTCGACAAATTGAAGTGTTGCATAAGTAATCTATGAATTGAAATATTTATTCCTTTTTTAAATAAAAAATATCAACATTGCAAGTGTTCAGGTTAGAGTGTTCTCCCATTACCGGCGAGATCCAGCTTGAAGAACAGTAAAACCTGTTGCTACTTGTTGCGACCGGTACACAGGTGCTGGACCTTCTTTGGAACATACACCCACCAATTACTTCTAATTTTCCACTCATCTTAAAAAATGGCGAATCTGAAAATTCGGATGTCCACCTTTAGGAACTCGTCTTTCAACATCGTGTCAATCATCTATCTGTAATAGAACTTTATTAAGTAAACTTATATCTGTATTCTTCTACAAGTCTGTGCATGCATCATCCTTTTTTCCCAGAGCTGTCTTTGTGCTCTAAAGAAACTCGGTTACATTAAGTTGAATCTCGAGACAGTTCAGTAAAAGTTCGTGTGAACGATGCATTGCAACAATATCAGTAGTCAAGGCCTGTAGGTAACAGTTTTTTTCCAATGCGTCCGAAGAATTCATTTGCGTTTCTTCACCACTGCGTTGTTCTTTCGCTCTCTTTTTATCGTGTTATGCACCTTTTCGCAGTTATCGGATGTTTTCTGTATTTATTTTCCAGTTGCCGCTAGACGGCCAATTATGTTAGTACGAACTAATTTTTTGCGAATATAATATGCTCAATGTAACATGTACGCATACTCAAAAAATAGAATTAAATTAGAGACTAGCTAAGGATGGGGACAAAGATAAGGATTGTGCGAATTTTTATGGCGACGGTTTTGCCGTCATAATAACGTTATTCTGGTGAAATTGTTGATGGAAACGACCCGCTACATTTTTGAATAATGTAAACAGAAGTCGAGCACGTGTGAATGCTGATCTGTGTGGTCAACTCATTGGACGATATAACGGACATAAGTCCATTTGGCGCCAAAGAGAAATGTAAAATACTCTGAAGATGCTTTGTTTTGCATAGTCATATGGTATGAATCATTGGATCCCGCAATTTCAAACTTGGATTTGTGGATTCCACACATTGAAAACTACAAGATTGCAGATAAGAAAGACAATGATTTTTAGTTCCCTACAGTAAAGTTCAACCCCATTTTTAATACAATTGCCAGTTCTAATGCATAACTGACAGAACAAGATCGCTACTTTGGAATATGTGGCTATAAGCAATATATTAAACTTTAATATTAAACTTTAATATTATATCCAAAATAAAATGTTTAACTAAGTAATGAAAAATATATAAAATAGCACGATATTGATCAAAAGGCTGCTCTGAAAAGATATAGGTTTGCTTTATCTCTGTGGAGGGTTAGTCGTGAATAGGTATCGCGAAATAATGGGGGCGAAATATTGTTGTCGCAGTCCGTCAAGTATATTTGAAATAAATAAATATGCGTACAGGGAGTGGTTGATACAATATAAAACTCGGAATAAATACTCGTTGTTGTTCGTCGCGTAGATACTCGGAGATGCTCGTTAATACTCGTTGATACTCGATATGAGCTGTTCGATACTGTGTCGCACGCGATCGCGTCTATTTATTTATACTGGTCGGGGGGAGGGGGAGTCGGAAAATTTGTCTTCATTCGACGGCTGCATGTAGCGGCGACATTGCTTTTCCCAGAGTTTATTTGTTCTTACATTACTTGTAATCTAACGGTCTTGATACTCCGAGGCAAAACAACAACATGATTTGAAATGTCCTCTGACTCATGTGCCGCTATATCTCTAAGATTCCAGGATTGAACGTTATTATTTTGTGATAGACACTCTTGAGTTTGCAAGCCTTTAATAAGTGTACAATAACGATTCTTCTATTTCCTAAAATAATATCAATTACTCATTCACTTATTATTTTTATAATACGTTACACATACTATTTTTATAATTAATTTGTTATTACTTCACGCAACCGTTTGCCCCCATTTTGCAGCGGTCGGTGATAATTCTAACCCACACTTAAACACGATAAATGATGATATTTTCTTTTTATTGAGCTAGTATATAAGTTATAGTAGATAAGTTATAGCGGGCATATGTTGCAGTTTCGTATATGTAGTTGTGCCACTATTTTAAGTCCTTGCTCGCCTTACCCTCGTTTATAAACAAAAGATAACCTGCAACTAATACTGATGCTCGCATTGCCAAATACGCATAATTGTAGTCAAAAATACTTTGTAGCGATAGCTGTATTTTTTACGAATATCTCAAGAAATAAGGCCGATCCCCGGTTATACAGTCAAGCCTGAAAATGTTCGGATATTAGCATAACTTTGATTTCTATGCCGTATTATACTTGAAATAAATACGGACAAAACAACGAAAATATTTTGCAGTATACCGAACTATATCGTATAGGTGTCGGAGTAAAAAACTTTTGATTTAAAACAAAGCGTCTTTTAAATATAAGAAGAAGTGTTGAAAAAAGTGAATTTTGGTGTTATGAAAATATCTGAACACCTTATAAATTAATGTTAAAAAAACTAAAATGGCAATACCATTTTTCATAAAAGTTCAATATTTTGTCCGATATCCCTTTGTTCAATAATGTGTTAGTAGACGATTTTCCAGATGTTGAAGATTATTTTTTATTAATAATTGATACTGTAATTTATTTCTCTATTAAATGAATTTTCTTCAGTGTTTATTGTTATATTTTTGTACGATTGTATTTTTTACTAATTGTGCGACCTAGCTTATTCCATAGGGACGGTCGTGCTTCTGTGAAACACTCGTTATCTTAGCTTGATAAGTTAAATCTATANATGCATTGGAGTATTCTCGTAAATTTTGAATTCACTTTCCTTCGATCTCCATAACATGTTTCAAAATCATCGAAATTGCAGAGAACGTTTCTTCAAGTTCGCTGTTCATTTTATTTCACGAATCGTATTTAATGGATTACGCTTCATTTCGCTAACGATACGAATATGTCGCCGCAGTGTCGTTTTGCGTTTTCTACTCGTTCTTGGCACATCTTCAGCTCACATAGTTTCCTTTTCTTTTAAGCTTGACAAATTTACCGAATGTCCAGCTGGACAAATTATAAACTACAAATTAAATAATAACAAAGAAACATCTTTCTGACTCCTATTTTCGAGAGCTTAAATTTTCCAGGCATTGCAGCACAAGGAATATCCTTTTTTTCTTTGCTGTGAGATCCTTAATCTCTGTAGTTCTCTAAGTTCTCTACTTCTTACCATAACCAATAAAATATTAACCATTATTATTCCAAGGTAGATTATAAATACTGATGAAAGTAGCGCAAGTGTTTTTACATATTTAAAAAACAGTTTCACAATAAATATTGCAATAGTTATTTACAAAAAACCAAGAATTATGCAATCGTTGACTTATCTTCCGACGATGGAACTCGTTCCTTTTAAATTTTTGACTTTACAAGCATGAAAATTTTTTGCCAAAACAAATGAGATATATAGTATGGTTCAATACTGATTACATTGATATAAACTATCTTACATTTTTATTTGCGATATTTTATACATAAAAATATTTTTCGCATCGTATCGTACAATTTTATATTACTCTCAGTGTTATAAATCATTCTGTATGATAGTTATGTAATTATTTCATTCTAATCGGTTGTAATTAATTGTAATTGATTCTCATATATAAAAGCACTGATACAACAAATAATGTATAGAGGTTATGTTGCTTTAAACAAGAAGCATCCTACTTTTTTACATTGGTTACTTGTATTTTCCATTTTTCCCAGTAATATTATTATGCGTTATAGTGCAATCTGACACTACATTTTATACAGACTACGTCATGATGCATGTTAAGGGGACTCCAAGGGGAAATGTTAACATGCTCTACAAGGGGAAATGCTACATATATTTTATAAATTATATATATTATACTAAACGCATTGGGAAATCGCTGTCATATATTGTAGAATATTATATGATTAATATTATAAGAAATTTATGGAGGGAAATCTAATAGAATCTTGTTATATCTCTTATTAATTGCTATTGACGTGTTTTGATAGCAGAGTAATAAAGTACAAGTCTGCTCAATATTTTATTGTTTTATTCCTTAATGAATTTTGGAAATAAGTCTTCCTTCATTTGCTAGTAGAAATGGAAAGATAACAGTATAATTGCTTAGAAGTTCTACAAAATATAACCCAAGCAAGAGCAGAGAGCAATCGCATTGCCAAAAATGGATTTGCTAAAATAGTAGATCTTGCGATAAATCGTTCGACGTATTTTGCAGCGATATAAACATTTGCAACACTGCAACGTTAGATATCATTCACGTCTCAATGTAAAGAACAATGTATAGGATTCATAAAGATACGTGCACATTGTATACTATACAATGCAGGAAACATTAAAGAAAAATTGTACTTAGCGATGAAAAAGCAATCCGTCTAGATGGACAGAATTGTAGAATATACAAGAAGTTTCTAGCCAATAATGTACTATATACTATGTTGTAATTTTTCGTATATCAACATATGTTGTAAAATCTATAACAAATTTAAAGATATGGATATTGGTCGAGAACTTTATGCAGATTGTCCAATGACACAGCAACGTTTTGAACTTGTAATATCCATCTATACGATGAGGAATTTGAATAGTTTGAAGAACTCGTACTCGGAGTAATCAGGCAATAAAAATAAATGGTGCAGTACAAAACGATTATTAGTAAAGGAAAATGAAGAAGACATAAAAGTGAAAAGATTAGAAACGATAAACTTGCGTTTTGAAGTTTGAGACGGAAACGGGAAGAAGATGCATGTGATATTATATGTGAAATCAGATGACCACGTGAATAGTTTCTGAGGGAAATGGATCCAATTATTGTTGTCAGATATATCTGTATTACACATCAATTATCTAATCACGAAGAGGAGATTTTCATTATTTCACAAACAAGTACATTTGTATACTTCGAATGTAGAATCATGTTTTATCTGTAAAGAAACTATATCTAGAATTTTAACATGTTTCTCTTGATACAAGGATTGTGAAATGTAATATAGCAACAATAATATGAAATATTATCAAGTTTCAGTTGGATAAACCAACAAATGAAACATTTGCTTGTGTAATGCTTACAAATAAAGCTGTACGCAGTGAGTTCGCAATCAATAGAAAAGTTTGTAAGATGCAAAAGCTTCTGGAAGAAAGCTGATGAACATCTCAAAAACATTCGAATATTGGATATCTTAAACACGTCCGCACACTTATCAAGAAGTAGGTTGTTTATGACACATTTACTATAGGCGTATTTGCATTTTGTTGCATCGAAAAATGCAATTCGCATAATTTGATCTCCAGTTGCTGAACAGGAGCACAAAATTTCACCGCTGTGGTTATAAACAACACATTCCGTAATTTCTCCATACAATAATCTTCGTACCGTTGGAAGCTAACTATAACAACATTATAGGCGATAATACAATCAATACTATACAGTGCAGCGGTACGTCCCAATCGCAGCCGTGGATGCTTTGTCAACAGCTATGTTTCTCACCAAAACACAGGTGTCGAGCTCATTCAAATTTTATAGTAAATGTCAGTATTATTTCAAAAATAATATAAATAATAAAAATAAAAAGTAAATAGTTTTTAAGTGTTGATAATTGAATAATAGAAGTATCTAATGCTTCTTTCTTTTCGGGCTGCTGGCGATAATTTCATTCACAAATCTTTCGAGATCTGCAAATATGAAATTATTGCATTCAAGACTGTTAGTAGACAACATGCAAAGAAAATCTTGAAGACACACAATAAAAAAAAAAAAAAAAANATTGACACAGTCAACACAAATAAAAAGATCATTTAAGTGAAAACATATTTAGCGTTTTCACTCAAGGATGAAATCCTTATATAAAAACTACAACTCTGCCTATGAGTGCAATTTCAGATTGGATTTAAGGATCCTGTAAAATATCCTTTCTAACATCTGAGTCTATTGGAACAATCGCCTCATAAAAACTTCCTTGTAATATATGGAGCATATTATCCTGAATATCGAAGTGAAGTGTTCTACCAATTTCTTAAACTCAACTCAGTTTGTGAAACTACTTAAGCAAATGTTGCATTGCGTTACGCTAGTAAATTTAGATGCCCAAAATTTTATCTATATGAACGTTTTCTGAACTCGATATATTTATTACCGTTATGAAATATCTGCACGCTTTAATAGGAATATTTTTGAGATGACGATGCTTAAAGGAAAACGTACCAGAATTTCTTCAGTCTCTTTAATGACCGAGTGGCGAATACATATTGAAGTCGTGTACAAGTTTCCGCAAAAGTGACGACACGTTCTGACAAGATTGCCAGATGGGAATCAGTGCAAAAAATGAGGCTCCAAGTAGATGGAAAAAGAAAAGGGAACAGATAGAACACAAATATCACAATCATCTGTGTTGGGTGACGATTAACTACACTGTCCTTGAAGAATGTAACAGATGTATCTAGTGTATTTGACCATATTGTATTTCGATCGATCACTTATTTCCATTAGAACAGACAGAAGAACAGATACTTATCGTGATCTTAACTTCAGAAAGGAGGAACTTTCTGTGATATAAATTCGGAGCGGTAACCTATATGTACCTCGGTCATAACTTCTCCATTGTTAGATTAAACGTTGTTTGGTCTAAACGAAATTTATATTTGAAAACGTGGCAAGTAAGAGAAGAATGAAACAAAACGCAATTTTCAGAAAAAATGTTAATTTAAGCAGTGAATATAATTAGTAATGATATAGTGCTATAAACAGTCGTAAATATATGAGTTTAAATATATGGAAGATAAGAAAAACATGTTAGTCGCATTGAATGGAGAGATTCCTTTAACGTAATAATGTTCGATACAGTTAAATTTACTGAAAATATTATGTTTCTGAAAATATTCAAACCCTGAATTGTTTCGCACATGTATCAGATCTGAGTATTACGGAAAGTGCTCGGATAAATTTAGTCAGGAGTGTTTTCACAAAAGGAAGTCAATCATTTCAAGAAGTAAGATTAAATTCAATTATGAAGTTCTGGGAAAATAATATAATTTAGCAGAAAAATATTCGAAAACTAAGTATGTAATCGAAATATGATAAATATCATAAATATGATAAATATATACAAGGAAAATAAAACATGAAATATTATAAATAACGAATAATATATTCGTTCTACGACACATATTGAATAATGTTTTATGTAATTTTGTTACCTCCGGCTTATATTCTGTTTATATTTTTCTCTATAATTTTCACAATGTATTTATGAATGAAATATATTCTCATAATCTATGTTGTGCTAGCGATTTTCTATATGTTCAATGAGGTGTGCAATATAGAAGATATATAGAAAATATATATGTTTTATTTATCTACAGTTATAAAGTAGAATATCGAGCACGTTATCTCTTCCCTACGGATTGAAAAATGATAAATTGTAATTGATGAATTGATAAATTGTAAAAGCATCACGACTAATTTCACCAATCTAGCACTTGTTCAAGATTTGTTAACCTTCGAACGAACAACGCAGACGAACTGTTACGATAGCGAACACGCGATAATGGAATGTCTGAGCGAGAAACACCCGAGCTTTATATTTAGTTTTATTGTGGATCCAATCTTCATCGGTCCTATTTATATAGACCTCTATTGTTCTGGATTACCTGGAACGTAGCGTAACTTCCATACAGATTATTGTGTCTGTTATTGGTAACGTCGGTCCCCAAAGGCTGGACATGTGTTCAAGGGTACTATGTGCGAACGAGTTCTTGAGCATTTCGGCAAACTTTTATGACCGTTGCTCGCGAATACTGGTAGTTCTAGTTCTCAGACCTCACGAATTTTATCGTACGAATCTAAATAATTCTACTAAAGTCGTATCATAATGATATAATAAAAAATGTGAAAAAATTATATTTTTTTTAACTTGGTAATTCAGTATCAGTTGAATGATGTCAAAAGGTGATCATTCGGGCTTTTTATTTATTACAGGACGTCATTAAGGGACGGGAAAGAGATGCATGTATGAAAATTATAACTAAACGGCCACCATTATTTGTCTTATCTCCGAAAGAATCAGTTTTTATTACGTTAGAAATAAACGTCCTATTTTTTAATATATACATAAAATGTCTTTTAAATACATATATCCAATTTATTTGATTTAATTTATATCTTGAGAAATAAGAATTCCGTCAAAGAGATCGTTCTCTGCAATTTTACATTGTGAACGAGAGTGGATGGCGATCGTGTGGCGTACAGAAATTTACAGGTTATGATCTTTAAAGAGATTTATTAAAGAGAAGAAATATCAAATAACAATATTTGTACAATAAATATAATAGTATTAATACAACAGCTAAAATGACAATCATTTTAATCACAATACTATATACTATAATGATGAAAGTTAAAACAGATGGAAGTAAAAGTTTATAATATTATGAAAGGCTTTCGAATATGTAGAATAATTGATATCCTTAGAATCTGTTTTATCAATTAATCCGATTGCACCTATATAGGTTAGAGCATCCCAGGAACTCCGTAGATAGACCTTAAATGGCAGACACAGCAAAACTTTTTTTTTTTTTTTTTTTTTTTTTTTTTTTT
>NW_025219987.1:618568-663236 GCF_014825855.1 Bombus pyrosoma
AGTGCCGTGCAATATTGTTTTGTTTCCAACGCCTGTAAAGTTTCATTGACGAGTCTATGCATTTGTTCTATTGTGGAGTGTTTATTCCTGAATCCAAATTGATGGTCCCGTATTAGTTTTTCTTTTTCTATTATTGGTTTTAGGCGGATATATATTATCTTTTCTAGTAGTTTGGAAAACGCAGATAGTAATGATATTGGCCTGTAGGATGCAGTTAAATGTGGGTTTTTGCTTGGTTTGGGTAACATTACGATCTGTGGTATCTTCCATAGTGCAGGAAAATACTGTATTCTTAGAATTGCGTTGAATATTATCGTTGTTAGTCTTATTGCCTTTGGGGGGAGGTTTTTTAAGTTTTTTCCATTGATCAAGTCTCAAATCCTGGTGCTTTACTTGTCTTTGTTACCTTAATTGAGTTTGTAACTTCTTGCGCTGTTGTGCTGAGTATGGTGCAGCGTTTGTCAGTTGTGTTGGCATTTTCCACTTCTTCATGTGTTTGCCATCTGGGAATGCTGTTATTAATTTCATACGGTGTAAATGTATTTTGTAAGTGCTTCGAAAATTCTTCTGCCTGCTCTTCGTTACTTCTGGCCCATGAGTTGTCCATTTTTTTGATTGCTGGGATTGATTTTATTGTTTTCTTAACTTTGTTGGTGACTCTGACTTGTTATAAAGTATTGGTTTGCCTGTATATTCTAATATAATTGGTGTGTGGTCGGAGTTAAGCTCAAGGCTGGTTGTTATTTTTAATTTACTTACGCTTAATCCCTTTGTTATCGCAAAATCCAACAGGTCAGGTGTTTTATTGAGGTCTGTTGGCCAGTACGTTGGTCTTCCTGTAGATAGCACGTTGAGGATGCTATTTCTAATATATTTTTCTAATGTTCCGCCTCTCGGTGTGTTAATTCTCGAACCCCATAACGCGTGCTTTGCATTAAAGTCTCCTGCTGCGATATATTTGTCGCCAAAGGATTGGAAGTACTCTTCCCATTTTTAAGCGTCATTTTGTGTCTCGGTGATGCATATACTGCTGATATCTGAAAGTAATTGTCATTGGTTTGTATTGTGACAGTGGTTGCTTGTAGGTGTTCTTGATTTGTTTGACTATGTAGGTGATGCTTGATGTCATTCTTTATTATTACTGCACTTCCTCCATGTGCTTTACCTGAGGGGTGTTTGGTGTCGTAGATGGTGTAGTCCGTTTTTAGCTGATACGTGTGGTATATAGAATTTTTTCCTTTAATGTTTTTATCACATTTCTATAAACCTCTGGGATGTTTGTTTGAATCTTTACTTGATCTAATTTTGTTTGTTTTATTGTTAATTATCCTTCCCGACTATATTGTTTAGTAGTTCAATAAGCGGGTCTATTATTTGGGCCTCGACAAATATTGGTGGCGGTTTTGTAATGTGATTTGAGTGAGTTGTGGCTTTATTTGTCGGATCAACGTCTGTTTCTTCTGTTAGTGAGCCGAAGGAATTTCTTAATGGCAATTCTTGCAGTCATCGCTGCTTTTCTGTATCTGGATTTCCTGCGGCACTTGTGCCTGGAGTTATTTTACGCTTTTTGTTGTTCTTTGCTAGCTTCCAGTTTTCATACTGATAATATTTTTCGTTATCTTGACTGTACTCCTCCTGTCTTCGGTGCTCCTTCATTTCTTCTATATCCATATTATTTTGATTACTATTATCTTGCTGTTGCTGCTTTAGGGCTGGTAAATCTACCGACCTCTTTATAGAATGTCTTTCACCTTTAGTTGCAATTTTAATTGCTGGTATCTGTTGCTGCATTGCTGGGCTTCTCCTCACTATCACTAATCGCTAATTTTACTTAACTCTGAGATAATTCTCAAATCACTACATCGGAGCACACGTCTGTTTACCTCGGTTGCCCGGGCANACTATGCGTAGCTAATCTCGGTCCTCCTGGAACATCACAGCTCACTCATCTTCGATCAGCTGCCTGATCTGTGGCTCGTCACGCATTTTCATCCGCGTTCCAAACAACAGTTGGAACGGGGTAACATTTGTAATTCTGCCGGAGGTTGCGTTCAAATACCTCTGCGATGTCTCTACGTGTTTGAATCACTTGTCTGGTGTTGGCGCAGGCAAGTTCGGCAGTAGTAGAATAAGCGTCCGGTCCACTCTTTCCACTTGACCGTTTGCCCCAGGAATTCTAGTTGTAGCCCAGACGTGCTGTATACCTTCCTCATTGCAATAATCCTTAAAGGCAACGGCTACAAGTTCATAGTTGGTGTATTTCTTCTCAGCTGGCGATGTCTTTTCGCTCGAATAATATACGGGGTGAAAAGCATTGCCTTCGTTGTCACGTTGTAAGAAAATCGCATCATATCCCACGCTACATGCATCCGTATGCAATTAAGTCTCCGCTCCCGTGCAATACAATTTTAGGACTGGTATTTCGTTTAACGATATTTTTAATCTTTCGAATGTTTCTTGCTTACAAAACTCGAATTTAAACTGGAACATTCTTTTTCAGTAAATCTGACAACGGTCTTGCAATAATAGAATATCGGGGCACAAACTTTCTAAAATATCCTGTTAGGGTAAGGAAACTTTGAACATCTCTAGCGGCAGCCTTGGTCTTGTACTCCGATGGCTGAATGTTACCGCTTTCAATAATGTGACCCAGATATTCTACTCTTGTCTGTAAGAATTGATACTTACTCCAATTCACGGATAGTCCGTGTTCGCTAGTGACACGCAACACCGATTTTAGATTTTTCACGCCACTCGAAAGATCAATCGACGGCACAATCAAATCATCCATGTATGTCAGCACAACCCCTGTCACGATCAATCCTTTGAAAACTGCGTTTATGAATTTTTGAAAAACAGCTGGTGAATTGCTTAATCCGTACGACATTATAAGAAATTCATACTGTGGGAACTATAAATGCTGTATATTTCCTGCTATTTTCTCCGACAGAAACATGAAAGAATCCGTTCTTGAGGTCCAACGTACTGAATAGTTTCGAGCGCTGTAACAAATCTAATTGGTCCTGGATCAAGGGCAGCGGGTATCTGTCTTTCACTACTTTTCGATTCAGTCGCCTATAATCGACGCAAATTCTAGTTGAACCATCTTTTTTTTACCAACACGAATGTGACTATTAATGTATTATTCCGTTTCTCAACCACATTTTGATCTGACCGTTGACTTCGACTTTATCTTGCGGGGATAACCTTCGTGTTCTGTCATAAACGGGAAGACCATCTTGTAATATTAGATTCATTTCAACCCTTACTTCGAACCAGATTCTCTATTGCCTGCTTATATTGTATATTCGTGATATGGGATAAATCTACATCTCTCTATTTTACGAATGGAGATGTTTCTCCCCTTCATGCTTGTCTCAAAGGTACTCGGAAAGTCCATAGCAATTAAAAACGAATATCGCATCAAAGTATTCGGAATTACATGTACCATTATAACATATGACTCACCGTCTATCAAAACATTCGTCGAAAATTCTCCGAGCGTATAATTTTTCCCGGATCCGACTCCGTAAAACTCGATAATTTTCTCACCTAATTTGGGTGCCCCAATTCGTGCATGTTGATCCGTTCGCATAAAAGTTAATTTACTCTCGGTATCTATCAGCGCGCTCAATTTGAAATCTCCGATTTTCACGTCTTTACAGCATTTCGTCCATAATAACAGCTGCACATTACAAACCTCTTTGTCTAAGTTGTTGCACTTCGATGCAATGTGTCGGTATTCTGTACACTTAATGCATTTGGGACCTTTCAACCTATCCAGACAGTCTGCACGCTCGTGTTCTTTGCCACCGGAATTGTAATGTAGCGGCACTCGACACCAACTAGAACCGAACGGCAGCGCCAATGGATAGCGCCTTAGATTACGAACGTTCGGGACTCAGGTTCAAATCTCGGTGACCGTAGTCCGATTTTCCTTCCACGACATCAAAATGAGAAGAAAGCCGCAGTACCCCATCAGCGACATCTACACCCGCAACAGAACCTATCTCGGCTTCTACAGCCAGCAGCTACAACTGTCACGAAATATCCTTCTCAGTAACATCTCTCCTTCTTCACATCTCTAGATTGATCAGGTTTCTTGTTCTTCTCAGTTTTGGCCAGCTTTACAGTCGATTTTGCTATGCGGCAATTCTGTTCCTCGTACATAATTAACCTTTTCTTTAATTCTATAATGGATGTAACACCGCATAGTGTAGATTTATTGTTTTCTTCATCTACTATTCCTTCTATAATATACTCCATTTTCGCCTCCTCTTCCATATCAACATGACTATTTCAAGCATACGTTACATATAAGCCAGACATGTTTCGTCACTTTTCTCTTTTGTTTCACTCAGTCTCTGATGCATTTGTCGACTGTTAATCTTTTTAGAGAATTCTCTTCTTTTTAGCTCATGCCAAGTTCTGGCATGACACTCGAAGTCCGCAAATATTTTTGCCGATCCTTTCAATAGTCTTCTTGCGTAGATTGTCTTCTGTTCCTCCGCCCACATATACGCATTTCCTCAAACGACTCGAACCATCGTACGACATTTTTACTTTTATCACCACTGAACGACTCCAACGCGTCTTCAACATCCTGAAAGCTCAATGTTGGACCAACGCGTGCCTTTTGATTGCATTCTCCCATACCTTTTTTATCATCTTCGTTCTCACCTTCATCGTCACTTTCTTCTTCTGACGATCATCGTTGTTTCCCATGGCCGCCTGTAACTGCGCACGTAGTTCGGCTTTTTTCTACGTCGTTTCTAGCCCCAAACTGGCGAGACTCAGGTCTCTGTGCGTTTCCTAAGTTTTGTTGGTCAGTTGTCTCCTCACCGCCCGTCGTTTATTTAGGATTCGATTGCCCAGCCCTACATGCTCGTTCCAGCCTGGCAATCAACACTGACCTTGCGCCAGATATAGGCAAATTCATCTGTGCAAGCTTACTCCTTAATTCCTTCAGCGTCAACTCCTCCTCTCTTGGCAATCATTCATCTTCAACGCTTGCCATTATGGACAATGATTCGACTTAATTTCAGCACAATTTCACCATTTCTTCACTAATAATTCTGTTAAACGTCTCGTTTTCTGTCTTCAATCACGTGGACGAGCCCCCAATTGTAGTATCGAAACGTACGTTGCAGAAACGTACACGACCACGGCCATTTCTTTTTCTTTTTTTTACGTGGAGGGAACCTTCATAGGCACCCCGCGTTCTACGGTGTGTAGGCGCGGGTTAATGCCGAATTCATATCGGCTAAAACCTCCACGATGAATGTAAAGATATAGGAGGGATTCAGAAATACAAATAATTTCCTTTTTTTAGCACACAACAGTTATACATATATCTTATACTTTACATATACGGTAACAACAAGAAATTCTCGTCCATGTAAATAATGACGAAAATATTTGACAGCGTTCACGACTGCTAACGTTTCCAGTTCATATGAATGGTACTTAGATTCCGCAGGGCTAGTTCTTTTACTGTAGCATTCTACTACTCTATTCTTACCTTCGATCTTATGCATCAAAATAGCCCCATATCCTTCTAAATTAGCATCGCTGCGTAATTCTATGGGATACTTAGGGTCAAAGATCATTAACACCGACGCATCGGTTAGAATAAAAATTATGTTTTTGTTACCGGAAGTGAGTGAAAATTTACAGACGAATTTTCGGAAGTAAGAAGCTAGACCAATGAATTGTCTAAGCTGTATGACGGTCGTCGGTGCGGGTAAAGAACTCAAGGCTTGTATTTTACCCGGGTTGGGGCGAACTTCTCCGTTATAAACTACATATTCCAATAGTAGAGCATTTAGAGTATTTAATACGGTGTCTAATCTTTCTAGAGCTTGGTCTATCGAGTCGGCAATAATTAGAACATCGTCCAAATAAACAACAACGTACGAATAAATGGGGTCGCCTAAGGCCTTGAGAATGGCTCTCTGAAAGACAAATGGTGCATTTTTCAACCCAAACGGCCTCATTACATACTCATATTGTCCGTCGGGTGTAACGAACACTGTATACTCCGTGGAATTAGGATGAATAGGGATTTGATGGAACCCGCTGGCTATGTCCAGGATCATAAAGTATCTAGCCTGTTTCAATCTCGCAAGTTGATCCGCAATAAGAGGTAGAGGATACCGGTCCGCAATCGTATTTTTGTTTAGCGCCCGAAAATTTACGCACAATCTATCTGAGCCGCCTTTCTTCACGAATAACATAGGGCTCGCGAACGGTGAATTGATAAGCCTTACGATTCTTGCTCTGATTAACTCGTTTATCCTCTCACGTACTATCTTTCGCTCTTCCTCGCTAAGTAATTAACCGTATCTCTAACTGGGCAGCTTTTACGCGAGTACGTGGGAAACCCGTAATGAACGAATCTTTGAATTTTTTGAGAACAAAAATTAATTGACTTCTATTGTTACCAATGACATCATTGTCAATTTCATTCACATTGACCTCGACTTCCGCGGTTTTCCTACAGGCATTAACTATCTTTGTTTTACAAATAAGGAGGCTATTTTGTGTAATATTTAAGTCGAAACCCTGCCTCAAAATTTCTCGACCAATCAAGATATCATATTTTAAGTAACTATCGGCAAGGACATGAAAAATTATACCATTAGTAAAACCATTAATACATACAGTGGACAAAATCTGAGATGTATTCTTAATACAAGTATTTCCTATTCCTCGCATTACTACTATATCGGTTACTTTTTGCCGGAAAATTTCGAGGCTAAGGACCCTTAATTAACGAACACTCGGCTCTAGAATCAAAGTAAAATGGAAACGACTCACTCAGATAGCTTAATCTACCAGCCGGAGCTTCGACTACACAGGAGTCGATTCGGCGTTCGTTATTAGAGTCGTAGTTTCTTTTCCGAGTAATGGACAATTAGGAGCGATATGTCCCTCCTCATAACATTTGAAGCAAGACACCTCCGACGATGCGGCTGGTCGCTTTTCCTTTGGGTTTCGTATATCTTGCTCCTGTCCTGTTTTTATTCTCTTGTGACAGATATTGAAATCTTTGGTAACGGGTGCTTTTCTCAGCTAAATTGCTACACAGTATCCGGGCGCCCCTAGGGCCATAAGTGTTGGGGTTACGCCCAACCAGCGCACAAGGTATCCAGTACCATGCTACCTGGATTAGTTAGGCCTAGCAGGGGCTTTCACTCGTCTCAGGTCGAACGGGGCGTTTTCTAAGCCCTACCGTCTCCCGAGACGGTTCCGGAGCAGGTGGGACGCTGCTCACCGGCTGAAGACCATTCGGGGGAGCCAATACCACTTAAATCGACCCTCTTGCCAGCATCTCGGCCATCAACCACTGCCACTATAAGTCCAAACTCATAATTGGCTGAACTGAGGAGACGTTACTCCTTCCGGGCTTACACTCGACCCTCGTGATACCATCCTTAGTCATTGGTGAGACTATCGTGTGGATGTACAGCCACGTCACTGCCGGCAGGCGATCTGCTAACCGTGCTCGGCAGACCCAGATGAGACTCACGTAAGCGTACTCAAGGTACAAAGTATCCGGGAACTTATCCCGACAGTCTCACCCTTGGCATCAGGATCGTGGGTGCGATACTACCCTAGGCCGCGTAGAGAGAGTGTAATCTTACTGTTACGACCGTTCGCGGAGAGACGCGATCGCGAGGAAAGCGCGTCAGCGGGAGGCGTAAATTCTCGCTACGATTCAGAAAATCGACGCCGCGAATTAGTCGTTCCTCTGTGTCTGTTAAGATGACAGAGGTGGTTAGTTGAGATTAACACTGAATTAACAGAATTAACAAAATTATATATTTGACAATATATATATAAACTACAGGATAATGATGATTCGACTCGACTTTACAATGTGTTTGTAATTCGTTGGAGACGTTAGTGTATTTCGTTTGGATCCTTGATCGATACTGATTGCCCTTCGATGGGCCCTTTGTCTTACGTGGGAGACGATCCCCTCCATGCTCGGGTCACGCACCGATCACGCCATGATCACGCGTGTCACCTGATTAGTGTATTCAAAATAACGGAACGAACCGACTTTTTTTTCCTTTTTTTGTTTGGAACTCGCTCTGTTTGTTGTTGACCGTTACATTGTTTATTTGTCGGGCTGACCGTGACGGCTCGCTCGCGACACTGCGATGCCACGAGCGACGGTTAGGAGTAACGACCTCTGGAAAGCCACGTGGCGTAACACTTACATAAAAGTCTTACACTCCCGACGACTTTCCCTGCGGTGTACATAGAGGACTCACGTAAGCGGGATGCTTGCCCCGACGGTCCTCCCTGGCTGTGGGAACGTGGGTTTGCTAGCCCCCATAGACTCACATAAGCAAGTTCTCCCTGTGGAAAGTAGATAGGGACAGAGGGAATCTCTTTAATCCATTCATGTGCATCACTAATTCGATGACGAGGCATTTAGCTACCTTTCTGTCGACCCACTAAAGTGAGGCCCAGACGTCCGAGGTACCCTCTCGTAGGGACTAATAACTAACACTTCCCTCGAAATTGATGATCTATTTACAGCAAACAGTTAATAAATAAATAGACGACACTTTAAAACAAATTAATAAATAATGAATAAATTAAGTTCATATGTGCAATTCATTTGAATCAAAAGTATAAATAAATAATGTATAACAGATATAAATAACAGATAATTCAAACCTGGGTCACTCCATTACCCATCTAAGAACATATTGCATATCTCAATGGAGCAGCGCAAAACATTCATGATTATTGTTTTAATATCCCGATTTGTGATACCCATTAGCTTGAGGATTATTTACATATTGAGCATTATAGCGCATCTGCTGCCCAAGCCCACGGGTAAAACCTCACCTCCACCTATATTAAACTTTTCTTTAAGATAATTCAGACAAGGTAGGTATTTGTCGACCTTTCCCTTTTCTGATCTCGAGAGGTAATCCTTATTCTCGTAACGGACAGTTACGTCGATCACGAGAACCCTTTCCCCGTTTTTGACTACGAGGTCCCCCTTCCTCACAAAGTAGGGTCGGCAAATATTTCGTTGCATTTTCTCAAATTATCGGCGAGGATTGACTTCACCTCGTCGTGCCTCTTTATCCTTAGGCCTTTGGTGTATTGGCACAGCCCTAATATATGTCCAAGGGTCTCGGACTGGGCTCGACATCTTCTACAAGCGACGTATATCTTCTTGTCAGCCCGTGCCAATACAGTTCTATACAGATCTTCTGGCATGGCTTGAGAGAGAGCTCTCTAACTCTTCTCACCACGCTCAGAATCTCGTGCACTATAATGCTACAGTGGACGCCCTTCCAAGACCCCATCTTGGCGCCTAAATACCTGAAGGCCTCATCGGGATCAACTGTTGGGATGTTTTTCTCTCCGAGTCTGATCGTTGGTTCTCTAACGAACCAGGTGTCTTTTTTAGCAATAACCTGGAACGTTTGGCTCTTATCCCTAGAGATGGTCATACCCAGGCCATTCAGATATTCGTGGAGCACGTCCACTTGGTGTTGTGCTTCCCTCTCGTCCGCACCAAGTTAAACGACGTCATCGACAAAAGCCAGGACAGGTACTTTTCTTGAATCACTGGCGTTAATGCCACTGGTTTGCTCTACAATCGTTTTCAGTAGCGGTTTCAAGCATAAATTAAATAGCAGCGGCGACAAAGGGTCACCCTGCTCCTGTAAGTATCCTGATCTCGACCCCTGTGTTTCCTTTAGATTTTATTTGCGTTTTGTTTCCATCATACATATTGTAGACTAAGTCGATTATAGGGGTCGACACACCCTTCCTCGTCAGGTAATGTTTTAGCGCCGAGTGGGGTACTGTGTCAAAAGCTTTGGAGATATCCACAATTGTGAATATCCCCCTTTATTTCTCTTACTATAGCTTAGGGAAGCATTTAGCAGGTCTATGTTGATTTTACATCCACTTTCGGATGTAAAACCTTTGTGCCTTAGATCCAACACAATACCCCTCCTGATCCTCCCGTCGAAGATGGAAGAGAAAATGCGGCCAAGAATGGGGCCTATAGTTATAGGCCTCCAATTCTCGACCAGGCTGCTAGGCTTATTTATCTTTGCTATTAACGTAGTTCTATTTCCCTTCCATACGGAGGGAAGATCTGAACTGCAGCACAAGATGTTAAACAATTTTGCCCAAACTACAGGCAGGCCAGGAATCATTAGATGTACTTTTTGGAATCCATCTGGTCCTGCCGCAGCCTTTCCCCTCATTCTGCTAATTCTCTCCGCCACATCCTCAGCAATTATCCGCGGGAACATCTCATTTAAGAACAGCTCAGAGGCTCTACTTTCTGGGATTGGGGCAATTGAAGGTCCTGTATGACCCCACAAATCCTCATAGAGTATCCTCACTTCTGCGGCCTCAGGTGGTTGCCTGGCTGGTTCCAGATATGACCGATCGTTATTGACAACAACGTCGGCCAACCTCTTAGGACATTCATGGAATAACTCCTGGCAACGTACGTAGGAGTATCGCTTCCTGGAATTCCTATTTCTATTTTTATTATTATTCCGACTATTTCTTATAAACTTATTTTTAGGCTCCTCTTTTTTCTCGTCGTTTAATTCGTTAATAGCTCCATACGGTGACGTGCAAATAAAGGTATTTATTCTATCAATAAGGCCTTCCCTAAACCCTTTGTACACGACTCAAACATCTAACAACCGACCATGAACCTCCCTTAACACAGGAGGCACCTCGGTTGGCGTCATTATCGCATTATCAATTCGGAGTCTCCATTCTTGGATTGATTCGTTACTATTCCCGCAAACTCCATGCTCTTCAAGACACGCATTGCCTGAATCAACGGGATCGCACCCTCCCTCTGTCTCCTAGGTAACCTCCTGATGGCTCACATCCTCACTAGCTAATTTTAGCTTCCTTCTTTGATACTTGATTTGGTCAATAGTTTTGCTTGTGAGGATCTTGCTTATTTCTTTATTAGGATATCTGTGATCTTTGTAGATTTCCCCGAGCTCCTTCAGGAGAGTTACCTCATCTAGAGTCCATTCATTAGTATCTTGGGGTTCGCTCCCCTCGTTTTTAAATTCCTCGCGGCAGGGTGCGCGTGCCGTTCGTGGACGGATAGCCCTCTTTGCACCCCAAAGCTCATGGGGCAAGCTTCACATTTCTATGTTCTCTCTTTTCGAGTGGCACCGTAATTCTTACACTCATGTCCGTGGACAAAGCCGAGTCATCAGTCATAGTCCCCTAAAAGGCGGAAAAATCCGCCACAGTGCCTCCGGGACAAAGAGGCGCTGCGTCCGAGGTTAATTTACTATTACTCATCTTGGCAAATTTAAATTTTCTGCTCCGTAATAATTCATAACCCAGTAAGGCCATTTCGTCATCGTAAACCGTCAAAGGAAGGGGTTCTTTGTTATGACGATGATGGTAGTACATAACTTCACGGTTAAAAACACATTCAAACCCGTTGAATCGGCACCGATTGTTAAAATTAGACTTCCGCTCTTTCGTCGCCGCACTCTGTTTAGACATGGACGCCGCGTCCGAGGGTTATGTTGGGGTTAGGTTGGGGTTAGGTACGCCCTGGGACGTACCTTTAGCACCTGTCAGTTCGCTGATTCGGTGCGGAGAATTTCGGAGAAGTTGGTGGGCCCATATCTGCCAAGACCACTCACCTCACCTTCTGGTAGGGCTCCCTGTCACACTGCACCGGCCTTGTCCGGGGATTTGGTCACTAAACAGAAGTACATTTACGGTGCAGGGGAGGGAGACGTCAGTACCGGCGCAGTTGTGGGTAGTCAAGTGGTGCCCCACTGCGTTGTCATTTCACGACCACGGCCGTTCGAGGGTGGACTCCCAGGCACCCGACGAGTTTCTGCGCCTGGCGAGGCGACGTGCAGCAGGATGGATACAACCGAGGAGGACAGGGAGCCTCCAAGGAGAACAACAAGAGGTTCGCAGAAAACCACGAACAGGTCGGACAGTATTTTTCTCGCTTCGGCCATGGTAGCCGATGCCATGTCATCGATGGCAGGAGGACTGCGGACGCGAGCGAGGTCCGACGACGAAGAGTCGGCAGCTTTGTTCGCGTCGCGCTCATCGCTGGCCTCGACGGCGTCCAGGGGAAGGAAAAGGAAGGTAATGTCCACAACCCCGGACGTTTCCGAGGAATTGGCGATCCAAGTAAGGACGAGCTCGTCTGCGGACGTCAGCGCCGAGCTGACGAGACACGTCTCCGAGATAATGCGGGTTACGACGACATCGTCCAAGCTCAAGGAGACGTACGTCAAGACCTTGATGGACGCGGCGAGTTATATTACCCCCGCATGGAAGAACGAAGCCCCGAGGAGGACGGGACCAGCGGGCAGCAGCAACATCGCGGCTACGAGGCTCGTGGAGGCAAGACTGTCCGCGCTGGAGGAGGAAAGTGCAGCTCTCAAGAGAACTGTCAAGAAGAGCTGCGTGCGCTCTCGAATGCCCGCTGTGCAGCGGCCCGGCTTCGGAGTCTGGCCGTCCTCCGCGGGAGGCTGCGAACGAGAGCGCGCGTCTCGATGCCTTGGAGAGGAGATTCGAGGAGTTCGGACCCTCCATACTAAAGACCATCGAGGAGCGACTTGGGAGCCTACTGCAGCAACAACAACGCGCTCCCGAAGGAGCAAGAGGGTGGCGAGTGGAGGGTGGTCGAACGAAGAGGATGTAATAAGAACAAGAAGAGGACAGCCGCCTCTGGAGAAGGGGCGAAGAACCGGGCGACCGTAGCGGCACCGGGAAGCGGAGTCCAACAACCGCGAACAACAAGGACGACAGGCGCGCCGAAATCGAGCGTCGCCATCCACGGTGACACTAACGCTGAACGAGGAAGCAAAGATGTCATACGCCGACGTACTATGGACGGCCAGGCGGACCATCGCCCTTGGCGAGGTCGGCGTGCAGGCCGTCGACATGAAGAAGGCAGTGACGGGCGCCATTATAATAAGGGTCCGTGGGGACAAGAACAGGGAGAAGGCGTCCCTGCTTGCGACTCACCTGGCCGGGCTGCTGGACCCGACTACGGTAAGAGTCATGGCTCCCACGAATATGGCAGAGCTGAGGATGCTCGGCATCGACAGATCAATGGACAAGGAAGACTTGCGTCAAGAACTGGCCTCGCGGCGGGATGCGGCAGCGCGGAGGTGCAAGTCGGAGAGATCGGCACCTCCAGAGGCGGGCTCGGATCGGCGTGGATCAAGTGCATGTGTGGCCGGAGCCCGGAGACTAGCCCAGGCAGGGAAAGTCGCCCTGGGCTGGTCCATCGCGAGGATCGTAGCCATCCCGAAGAGGCCCCTGCAGTGCTTCAAGTGCCTGGAGCTGGGACACGTGCAGGCAACCTGCACGTCCACCGTGGACCGAGGAAATCTTGCTACAGTTGCGGCAGGAGCGGACACCGTGCCAGAGGCTGTCCCGCCTCTGCAGCTAAGTGCCCTCTGGGCGAGTCGCTCGGGACACCCGCCGGCTACAGGATGGGCGGTGCGGCATGAGCTCCCCCGAGAGTCAAGAGAAGGCGACCCGCCCGCCAGCCAGCCGCCACCATCACCAGCAGCAGCAGCGGAAATCAAGGGAGTACCGTGGCCGGGGGGAGGCCATGGTGTTGGTCCAGTAGATTCAAGCGCCTTCTCCAATGCAACATCGGAAAATCCAGACGGGCGCAAGACCTGCTCCTCCAGACTATCCGGAAGAACAGGATCGCACTCGCGGTAGTGGCCGAGCCGTATCGTGTCCCCGACGTCCCCAACTGGATCGGGGATCTAGATGGATCGACGGCCATAACGTGGACGCCAGCGCTGAGCGCCCCCGGCGTCTTGCTGGATCGCGGCAGCGGCTACGTCGCGATCGAATGGAACGAAATAGCGGCAGCGGGTGTCTGCGTCTCCCCTAACAGCGGCGTGGCCGCGTTCGGGGTCTTCCTGGACGGGGTCGGATGCGTCGGAAGATGCCTTCCCCGCCAGGTACTCGTCCTCGGGGACTTTAACGCCCACTCCTAGCAATGGGGAAACGCCAGGACAGGCACTCGTGGTAGGATGCTGACAGATTGGACCGCGGGACTCGGGCTTCTACTGGCAAACAGGGGTTCGGCCAGCACCTGCGTGGCGTGGAGAGGATCATCCGTCGTCGACGTCACTCGGGCAACATCCGAGCTGTTCCGGAAGATCCACGGCTGGAGAGTGGCTGATAGGATGGAGACTCTGTCCGACCACCTCTACATAATGATGGAGGTGGCCCTCGAGGCCACGTGTGATCGCGGTGCCCGACGAGGAGCTAACCGTTCCCGCCCGCCGCCAAGATGACGTCTCAAGAAAAGGGACAAGGAGATGCTGCGGGCGACGGTCACCGTCTCCGCCTGGAGCTGGGACGCACGGAGGACCACTACACTGGGAAGCATCGACGAGGAGGCGGAGAAGCTCCGAAGATACATGAGCGCGGCGTGCGACGCCTCGATGCCGCGCTCCGTCCCGGGCGGTAGACGCGACCGCTGCGTGCACTGGTGGACACCGGAGATCGCGGAGATGCGATCAAGCTGCGTTTGGGCCCGCAGAAGATTCTTAAGGCCGCGTCGCGAAAGCCCGGTCCTGGGCGGAGTTGATAGAATCGGTCGAATCCGATCCGTGGAGGAGGCCCTATCGCATAGTGAAGAAGGAGCTGCGAACTTCGCTCCCCCCCGCTGACCGAAAACATGGATCTGGTGTTGCTCGGCAACGTCATCGGGACTCTGTTCCCACGGCAGGACAGCGACGCGTTATCCTTCTCCTCCTCCGACGGGACGACAACGACGACGACGACGACGACGCAGTGGAACGAAGAGCTACGAGTCACCGAGGAAGAGCTCTTCGAAGCCGCGAAGAGGATTGCACCCCGCTACGTTGCACCGGGTCCGGACGGAATCCCAGGCCGAGTTTGGGCGGAGTCGATCGACACCTTGGCTCTCCGACTGCGGCATTTGCCTGAAGGAGGGCGTCTACCCCCGGACATGGCGTACGGCGAGATTAGTCCTACTGCGGAAGAAAGGTCGTCCGTTGGACTCTCCGTCCCCGTACAGGCCGGTGTGCCTTCTCGACGAGGTGGGCAAGGTGTTCGAGAGAGTGATCGCCGCCCGTCTGGAGGACCATATGTCGGAGCGTGTGCCTGGATGGCACGATAGCCTGTATGGCTTTCACCGACGCCGTTCGACGGTGGACGCAGTGAAGCGAGTGAGGTCCATGGGGGAGGCCATGGCTTCCTAAGAAGGGGTGGCGTTGGCAGTCTTCTGGGACGTCACGAACGCCTTCAACGCCTTATCCTGGGACAGGATAATGGAGGCCCTGGAACACTTTGAGATGCCGTCGCATCTCGTTCGTATCATTCGGGCGTATCTGAGAGACAGATGCGTACACTGGTAAGAATGGTGAAGAGAGAAGGCCGGCCGAGCGTGGTGTTCCACAGGCTTCAGTATTGGGACCCATCCTGTGGATCACGGCCTACGACTCGGACCTTTAATGTCCTATGCTCCCGAGCACAGGCATGGTGTGCTACGCCTACGACACCTTGGTCCTGGCCGGGGGACGTTGATGGAACGAGGCTCTGAGCATGCGCAGTACGCGCTATCCGGAGGCTCGGCTTGAGCGTGTCGCCAGCTAAGTCCGAGGCCTTGTGGTTCTCCGTTCACCACCGTAGAGGAACCACTCCTCCTGGACTATTTGTGAACATCAACGGAGAAGAAGTCCCAGTGAGATGCCAGATGAAATACCTGGGTCTCACCATCGACAGCCGATGGACATACGGGCCGCATTTCAAGCTCCTGTTTCCGAGGATGACAGCCGCAGCCAACGCCTTATGCGGCTTACTACCGAACATCGGCGGAGCAGGCGTTGGAGTTCGCCGACTCTACGAGGGGGTGGTTAGGTCTCGAGTCCTTTACAAGGCTCCTGTATGGGCCGAAGACTTGATGGCGAGTGGTCGCAGCTTGGTCTTGCTGAGGAGGTTGCTCAGGACGACCACCATCCGCATAGTGAGAGGATACAGGACCATATCCTGCGCATCGGCGACCGTGCTGGCGGCGTCCCTTCCGTTTGAGTTGCGGGCCCTCGCGCTCCGTCGGGTGTATGAACACCGGAGGGGCCTGGGTTCGGACGGTCGTACGGCGGCGCCGTTCGCCAGCTGGTCGGCCCTAGACGTCCGGGAGGAGGCGAAGCTGGAGACCTGGGAGCGGTAGCGCTCTCAGCTGCTCGAGTAAGATGCTGTGCGGCCACACCGGGCCGTTCGTGCAGTCCTTCCCCACTAGGAAGATTGGAGGGACCGTGGCGGAGTCCCGCTGACCTGAAGGACCAGGACGACGCAGATGCTCGCCGGCCACTGAGTATTCGGCCGGTACTTGCTCAGGATTCGGCGGGAGGTGACCTCCATCTGTCACCACTGCGAGGAGGAGGAGAAGGAAGGCACGGCGCAACACACGCTGAAGTTTTGTGCAGTGTGAGAAGAACCGCGCCCTATCTTGCGGTTCGCCATCGACGAGATATTGGCCCCCGAGGCGGTCGTAGAGGCCATGCTGAGGGGGTATCCGGTGCTCATCCCCATGTGCCCCTACTGCGAGCATGTCATGCTCACGATGGAGCACCGAAGAGATTCGACACGCCGCAGGGTTGCAGCACCGCCGCCCTAGGTGCGTTAAAGGAGCCGTCGCGCCAAGGAGGGTCTGGCCCCCCTCGGACTTGCACGACGGTCCAGGGAACGTGTTAGGGGGTGTGGCCCCCCTAGCGGCCCAATTCAGTCAAGGATGCCTCCCTTAAGAGCATGGAGAAGACGAAGGAGAGCCCCCGTAGTATTTCGAAGGAGACCCCATGGCACTTCTGCCAAACGTCAGGATCCACCGTGGAGATTTTAGTCTGATTAGAGTTGAGTTAGATACTACCCCGTCACCTCCCAGAGGACGACGGGGTGTCCACAAGGATTGCCCCACTTAAAAAAAGTTTAGGTTAGGTCCACGCCAAAACGACGCACATGTTACCGGCGGCACCACGAGGAGGTAGGAGTGCGACTTGGCCAGACGAGACGGAAGTCATCCCTGCCCTCGAGCAACCATGATTCACCAAGGACCACAACACGACCGTTTAAAACCGGCATGCTGCTAACAATCTGTGGAATCTCGAAAACGAGGCCCATACTTCCGAGGTACCCCCTCGTAGGGACTTATAACTAATATTTGCCTTGAAATTGATTAATAAATTATATTAAATATATATTAAATATGTATAAGACAAGACAAATATATATTAAATAAATAATAAATAATATACAATTACTCAAAAAAAATTTTTTTTAGTTTAAATTTAATTTTGCCAGAAAAATAAAAGAAACATAAATATATATGTCGGTTCGTCATCGTAATAAGAGCCCGAGTCGTCATCGGAAGAAAGGTATTGGGCACACAATGATTCTTCGCTGGAACTATACATCTTTCTTATACAATCGAAGTGACGTTTATTAACACAAGTATGGGTTTTACAGAGTTAATAAGTAACCGCGTTGATTAGACACTGGTGACAATGGCCTAAGGTTCGATAACGAATCCGCGGTCAACGGGATAATAGGTGTATGCTCTCACAAAATCTAAGTCCGACTCTTGGTTAACACATCGCGAAGACGTTATTCCTTTTCGTTAATAAAGTCGCAAGCAGAAATGACTTTCCGTCACGATGATGCTACAGAGGAAAACTATGATGGGATTTGTCTAAGGGCACGAGGTCATCGGATCCGTGGAGCGATGCCTTGGTTCGGAAGGTGAGGGAAATTGACGTTGCTGTTAATTGGTCAATTTCCATATCGGTGGTTAGAAAAGGATGCTAACCACCCTCGAGAGAGAGAGAGAGAGAGAGAGAGAGAGAGAGTTGCTAGCGAAAACATCATTGTACGTGAGAAAAGAAGATTTCTTGTATCTTCCCGCAGTAGGTGACAGATTTAGGTGCTGCTAAAACTAAGACTATTTGTCACTTTGAAGAACCTCAGCTAAATAAATTCTAAGATTTATAGCGGGTCCGTCGGCTAGCCGGTAATATACTGTGAAGATGTATCGACATCTGGCCATCATCTTGTCCAGAGAATGCTGTCTTTGTGTAGCGAGCCACAGGACAGGATCCGTTGGAGTGTTCACTGTCTTGTGCCGCTGCTATATTTTTTGAAGGAGAGCTATATGGTTACTCTATGTTTAGGTAAACGTTTATCCCTTGACCGCGGCTACGCTCAGCGACTGGTTGTCGTCTCGAGTCCAAGGTCACTATCACAGGTCTTGAATAAATACGATCGGATTGAATGACAATTGGTTAATTACGGTTATGGTAGAATCTAGATTACACTATTACGGGATTTCCCCAAAGTTCCAAAGGAAGGCTCTGGTGTCCTCCCATCTCCGACACGGCCATCCTGACTATCACACGTCCTCGGGTGTAACTAAAATATTGGGTTTTCCCAACATGAGACTCGATACAAGTAACGTTATCTGCAAGTTAACTAAACGTCCCAATAACCCAAATGTTCAGTTCAACAACAGAAACCTCGATCGAATGCTCGAATAACAGAGTACAAGAAAACAAAAATTAGGAACGTTGCGATTAGTATTCAGGGTGCTAGTTGCATTCTGTGAATCACCGGTCAGACAGCAATGACACGACAGATCATTTTCGATTTCGCACACGGATGAATCTCAGTTTGTTGGATCGCACTATTACACTGGTTGTATTACGAAAGCGCCAGACGTCACACTAGGCGTAGTACGAAAGCGCCGGACGCTACACTGGGTGTATTACTATGACCACAGCATTTAACATAGTGTTAATGATCCTCTGAGATCGGTGTACTCACATCGTTATTATCACGGTCGTCGTCATCACCGCAGACGTCCAACCCAGCAGTCTTTATATTACCGTTTGCCGTCTAAGGTTTTTAAAATATACCTATCTCCTTCCAAAATCTCTGCTATTACAAATGGGCTCTTAAATTTTGGGTCTAACTTAATTTGGTTTCTTTCCTCGTTCTTGCGCAATACGAAGTCACCGAGATTAAATATAACCACTTTAGCTTTGGTTTGATCGAATCTGTCCTTATCGTATTTGTAACTAACTTCCATATTTTCTATCGCTTGTCGTCTTACACTGGAGATATCTATTTCCTTTTCTTCGATATTATCGGATAACAACAAGTCATATGGTCTTGCTGCCCTACCGATTAATAGCTCTAACGGACTCGATTTAGTCACGCGGTTGGTGGTGCAATTCAACGCCAGCTGTATCCCGATCGCGTCTTGCCACGGCCGCCCGGTCGTTTCTGCTATTGTAAACATGTTTTTAATGTGCTCATAATACGCTCTACCTGCCCATTAGCTCTACTAGCAGCGGTCGCTATCAAGTGTACTTTAATTTGTTTACTTTCGCAGTACTCTTGGAATTCTTTACCCATAAAGCATCTTCCTTGATCCGCTATTATTCGGCAGGGGCTGCCGAACACAAATATAGCGGACTTAAGTGCTTTGATGGTGTTAAGGGAATCTATCTTACGGGTATGATGCAGGTATACGAATTTCGTGAAGGCGTCGACTAAAACAATGACATATTCTTTAGAGTCACTTTTACCGCTTAGTTTGCCCGTTATGTCCATGTGTACTGTATGCCAGGGTATGCTAGTCTTGGGTATAGGATGTAATTCAGCTTGTATTTTACCTGAACTAGCCTTCGAAACCTGACAAGCATGACAGTTCTCTACGAATTTACGAACGTACTTCCTTCGAACCAGTAATACTCATACAGTTTCTCGAGTGTTTTATCCTAACCCAAGTGCATAATTGACTGATGCACATGGTTAATGACGGACCATCTAAAGCCTGTCGGAACAATGGGCAGGCAGAGGGTTCTGCCTTTTCGTTGTATCTTACGGTAAAGAGTACCGGATCGTAATTCGTACGTATTCGCGACGTCTTCTGCGAGCTCGTCGTTTTGTAATTTATTGGCAATTTCTGAGATTTGAGGATCGCGACGTTGTTCCGCTAACAGCCAATCTTCGAAGATTTCGGTCAGATTAATTTCCTTCTCTACGATGTTGTTGATCGTACGGTGATACAAGTCTACGGGGTTCCGCGAAAAGAAATTTACGTGGGCCATTCGTTTACCTTCTTGACACATAATGTCAAAGATAAAAGTTTGTAAGCCCACCACCTTTGAACTCTGTCATTTAAATGTACTTTATACTGGATGCCTTCAAGGAATTACAATCGGTGACGACAAGAAATTCTCGTCCATGCAGATAATGGCGAAAATGTTTGACGGCGTTTACAACTGCTAACGTCTCTAGTTCATAGGAATGGTACCTAGATTCCGCAGGGCTAGTTCTTTTGCTGTAATATTCTACTACTCTATTTTTACCTTTAACCTTATGTATTAAAATAGCCCCATATCCCTCCGAACTAGCGTCGGTATGTGGTTCTATCGGATAGCTGTGATCGAATATCATTAACACCGGCGCGTTAGTCAGTATGGAGATTACCTTTTGCCTTATTTTTTCATGTCTATCTGTCCAAGTTATGTTTTTGTTGCCGGAGGTAAGTACATACAGGAGTTTCATTACCTGTGAAAGTTTAGGAACGAATTTTCGGAAGTAGGAGGTTAAACCTATGAATTGCCTAAGCTGTGTGACGGTCGTTGATGCAGGTAAAGAACTCAAGGCGCGTATTTTACCCGGATTGGGACGAACTTCTCCGTCATGAATTACGTACTTCAAATAGAGTACCGACGTCTTCAGAAAAGAACATTTAGCAAAGTTAAAGGAGAATCCGGCTCTTACGAGGGTATCTAGTACGGCGTCCAATCTCTCTAGAGCTTGATCTATCGAATCGGCAACAACTAGAACGTCGTCCAAGTAAACAAGAACGTACGAATACGCGAGGTCGCCTAAGGCATTGAGAATAGCCTTCTGAAAAACGGGCGGTGCATTTCTCAATCCGAACGGCATCGTTATTTACTCATATTGTCCGTTGGGTGTAACGAACGCTGTATATTCAGTCGAATTTGGATGAATGTGAATTTGATGTAACCCGCTGGCCATGTCCAGGCTAATAAACTATCTCGCCTTTTGCAATCTCGCGATTTGATCCGCAATAAGAGGTAGGAGATATCGATCCGCGACCGTATTTTTATTTAACTCTCGGAAATCTACACATAATCTATCTGAGCCGTCCTTTTTCTTTACGAGTAACATAGGGCTCGCGAATGGCGAACTACTAGACCTTATGATTTTTGCTCTAATTAGTTCTCTGATTCTCTCTCGCACTATTCTTCGCTCTTCCTCGCTAAGTCTATAAGGGCTTCTTTGAACGGTGACGTTGGGGTCAATTAACCGTATTTCCAGCTGACCAGTACTTACGCGAGCACGTGGGAAGCCCGTAATGAATGAATATTGTAATTTTTGGAATGGATGGAAATCAATCGACTCTTATCGTCACCAACTACATCAGTGTCAACCTCGTTAATATTGATATCGTTCTCCGCGCTTTTACTACAGGCATGAATTATCTTTGTTTTACAAATAGCGAGGCTATTTTGTGTAATATTGACCTCGAATCCTTGGCCTAAAATTTCGCGACCAACCATGATATCATATTTTAAATAGTTATCGGCAAGGACATGAAAAGATATCTCCAATGTAAAACGTTATTACGTTTTTATCACGTCTTATGTCCGTGAATACCACAGTACAGGCACCTAACCCGGTGGTCCGACAGCTTGCGTTGTTTGGCTTCGGGGTCCGCCGATGAATTTCCCGACGAAGACGTCGGCTCTTCCTCGTAAGAGAAATTTATATTTGATTAATCGTTTCGAAATTGGTCCGCCGTCCTGATGTCGCTTGTGAGCGCCAGTCGTTTGAAGCGTTGGTCGCGTGAGCTCAGCAGATAGAGAGCGGTGGCGTTGACTGTCTCATCCCTTGTTAAATGTTGCCACTTTGTATTCAGGAGGGAACGGATATGATTGCAGAACGCCTCTGGGGATTCATTCTCCCATCGTGGTTCCCTGGACAACTTTATTAACGATGACGATGATGTCTCCTGGCCCCCGAAATGCGCGATCAATTGTTCCTTCAGTCTTGGCCAGGTAATTTCTTCACCGTCCATTACTTGCGTAAGCCAATGCGCTGCGGAACCCTCTAAAGCACGATTCAAGGCAGAATATAGCGCGCTATCTCGTGGAGGATTGTCCTTCATGAGTAGGCTAACAGCTGCGCACCATGCGGCTGGATCGGCGCCCGTGATTTCGGGGTTAAAACGTGGTAGCGAAATATTTTTCCCTTCCGCACTCCTTCTTCTCCGTTTTTGTTTTAGCGACCGAACAAGATCATGCACGAGGGCCCTATGTTCCCGTATCGTCATAACCGGCACTGAGCCCACTTCTGATGTCGGTTCGTCGTCGTAATAAGAGCCCGAGTCGTCGTCGAAAGAAAGGTATTGGGCACACAATGATTCTTCGCTGGAACTATACATCTTTCTTGTATAACCGAAGTGACGTTTATTAACACAAGTATGGGTTTTACAGAGTTTATATGTAACCGCGTTGATTAGACACTGGTAACAATGGCCTAAGTTTCGATAACGAATCCGCGGTCAACGGGATAATAGGTGTATACTCCACAAACTCTAAGTCCGACTCTTGGTGAAAAATTTGTAAAGACGATATTCTTTCTCGTCGATGAGATCGCACAAGAGAGTGACTTTCCGTCACGATGATGCCACAGAGGAAAACTATGATGGGATTTGTCTAAGGGCACGAGGTCATCGGATCCGTGGAGCGATGCCTTGGTTCGGAAGGTGAGGGAAATTGACGTTGCTGTTAATTGGTCAATTTCCATATCGGTGGTTAGAAAAGGATGCTAACCATCCTCGAGAGAGAGAGAGGGAGAGTTGCTAGCGAAAGCGTCGTACGCGAGAAAAGAAGATTTCTCGTATCTTCCCGCAGTAGGTGACAGATTTAGGGGCTGCTAAAACTAAGACTATTTGTCACTTTGAAGAACCTCAGCTAAATAAATTTCTGAGATTTATAGCGGGTCCTTAGGCTAGCCGGAAATATACTGTGAAGATGTATCGACATCTGGTCATCATCTTGTCCAAAGAATGCTGTCTTTGTGTAACGAGCCACGGGACAGAATCCGTTGGAGTGTTCACTGTCTCGTGCCGCTGCTATATTTTTTCAAGGAGAGCTTACTCTATGCCTTTGTTTAGGTAAACGTTTATCCCTTGACCGCGGCTACGCTCAGCGACTGGTTGTCGCCTCGAGTCCAAGCTCACTATCACAGGTCTCAAATAAATACGATCGGATTGAATGACAATTGGTTAATTACGGTTATGGTAGAATCTAGATTACACTTGTTGAGGATTTTGGATCTTTGAAGCCGAAATAATGTTATGGGAACACAAAATTTACACCTTTAATTAATGTTTGAATAATTATATATTTACTTAATGGATGATCTCTATTATATTTATCGATACATAACTGCACGCGTCTCAGCACTTTCTTTTATACCCGATATTAACCGACTGTCCTTCCAGATGTTTCTAAGGACTGAACTGTTTACCTTCATCTGTTTTCGAGACGTCGCGGATACACACACTTCCACACACTGATACTCGCATACAAGTATTCTTACTGCGCGTTTAACTTAGTCCAGCACAGAAAATTATACATATCTCAACAACACTATTACGGGATTTCCCCAAAGTTCCAAAGGAAGGCTCCGGTGTCCTCCCATCTCCGACATATAAATATCATTCATAACGAATAAATAAATAGACTTTGCAGAACAATAATGGGCTCCCTGTTACCGATCTAAGAATATATTGCACATCTCAATGGAGCTTCTTAATACGTTCATTATTATCGTTTTGATTTCATTATCCGTACTCCACATGTATTTCCAGCTTCTTTCTGTATTGGGGGTGATAGCCCCTCTACTGCCCAAGACCACGTGTATATCCTTTCCATCGTCGACATTATATTTTTCTTTCGGATAACTCAAACATGGAATATACTTATCGACCTTTTCTTATTCTGCTTCTTGGAGGTAATCTTTGTTCTCGTAGCGGATGGTAACGTCGACCACGAGAATCCGTCCCTCGTTTTTAATTACGAGGTCCGGCTTCAGCAGATTCCCTCCTACTTTTAACGTAGATTCGACAAATACTTCGTTTTTATTTCTTAATTTGTCGACGAGGATTGATTTTGCTTCATCGTATTTCTTAATCCTTAGGCCTTTAGTGTATTGGCACAATCCTACAATGTGCCCAAGGGTTTCCGGTTGGGCTTTACATCTTCTGCAAACTATATCAACTTTCTCATCGGCCCGTGCCAATACTGTTCATGTTCCGAAAGTGTTTGTTCTAAGTCTCAGCGCATCGATAAATCTCGAGGACTTGAGCAGATTATACTCCTTAAGCCACGCGTTGCCAATCTTGTTCTTTGAGAAGTCACTAACTCGTTGTCTTTTCAACTCTTGCCACTGTTTTACATGTCCATATTTTAATCTTTTCCTAGCCTTTTCAATATCTTCAGAAGCGGCTGGCCAATTGATCCTTAGGGAATTGACGATTTTCTTAAGTTTACTTTCATATTCGTCGTTAATCTAGCTGGTCTCTGCAGGATCGATGGAGTTCTTTATATTTATTGCGCTTTTTAGGGTACCGAATTTGATAATATGTTCAAACCTCGGTAGTCCCAATCCCCCATTTGCTTTTGGACCATAAAAGGAACCAGTGGCTGTTGAAGGCACAGGATGTAATATGGCCTTTATCTCTTGCCTGACTTCGCTGTCCAACAGTGTTTTGGAACATTATCATTTGGCGAATTCGTTAGCAGATGTGTCGAGGGAAGATATATTTGGTTAGTAGTTTAATTTTCTGGCATGGCTTCAGAGAGAGCTTTCTAACTCTTCTCACCATACTCAGAATTTCTGGTACTATAATGCCACAATGGATACCCTTCCAAGGCTCCATTTTGTCGCCTAAATATCTGAATGCTTCCTCTGGTTCAATAGTTGGTATATTCGCATTATCGAGCCTAATCATTGGTCCTTTAACAAACCAGGTATCCTTTTTAGCGACTACCTGGAATGTTTGGCTCTTTTCACCTCATACATTCATTCTTAAACCTTTCAGATATTTATGGAGTATATCCATTTGGCGTTGTGCTTCCCTCTCATCTTTACCAAGTAAAACAATGTCCTCAGTGAAAGTCAGGATTGGCACTTTTCTAGACTGACTGACATTGATGCCACTGGTTTTCTCTTCTATTACTTCCAGCAGCGGTTCTAAGCATAAATTAAATAGCAGCGGTGACAGAGGGTCACCCCGCTTGGCTCTTCTAAGGATCTTGATCTCGACCCCTATATTATTATTAGCTTTTATTCTGGTCTTGCCCTCATCATATATATTTTCAATTAGATTGATTATAGGGGTCTGCACACTCTTCCTTGTCAGGCAAGGCTTTGACACCGAATGGAGTATTGTATCATAAGCCTTGGAAATATCCACAATTGTGAATATCCCCCCATTATTTTTCTTACTATAGCTTAGGGCAGCATTAAATAGATCAATATTAGTTTTTCAACCGTTTTCTGCTGTAAAACCTTTTTGCCTTAAGTTTTGTACAATACCGCTTCTCATTCTTCCGTCGAGAATGGAAGAGAAAATATGGCCGAGAATGGGGCCTATCGTAATAGGTCTCCAATTCTCGACCTGGCTGCTCGGTTTATTAGGTTTTGGAATCAGTGTTGTCCTATTTTCTTCCCATATAGTCGGAAAATAGGGTCTATACAATAAAATATTAAACACATTGGCTAGTATTGCGGGTAGGCCAGATATCATTAAGTATTCTTTCTGAAATCCATCTGGTACTGCCGCAGCCTATTTACTCATTCTACTGATTCTTTCGCTAACATCGTCGGCGGTTATCGGCGGTTATCGGCGGAAATATTTCATTTATTATGAGTTCAGAGGCTCTACATTCAGGGATTGGGGGCTTGGATGGTCCTGCCCGACCCCATAGATCCTCATAGAGCCTCCTCACTTCGACTACATCTGGTAGTTGCCTGGCTGGTTGCAGGTATGCACGATCGTTACTTATAATTTTATATTACTCGGGCATTGTTTGAATAACACCTGGCAACGTGCGTAGGAGTATCTTTTCTTTACATTTCTATTACTATTATTGTTCTTTCTTTTTGCGCTTTCATGGAGTTTTACCTTTTTGTTACTCTCGTCGCTTTTGTTTCTCATTTTCTCTATAACTCCTTATGGAGATGTGCACATAAATTCATTAAGTCTAGTAGTAAGGGTTTCTCTGTCCTCTTTATTCTCCGTCCAAACTTTTTTTTGGAGAAATCCTCATGGACACTCCGCTGCCGCTAATAACGGTAGTAGCAGAGCAGTGTCGGATTCCTACCGACTAAAACTCCACGTTGGCCATCCTATGACAGGGGGTGCTCCAGGAACCTCGGGTGAATTACTTCTGTTGCATCCCCTCCCGCGTTCCTTCTTGCAGGCAGTCCTGAATATTCCTTGGCTGTAGAATTTGGCGTTAGGGGGCCATCGCCCCTGGCGCCGTCCCTCCTTCTAGTCGCGGTTCATTATGGTGGCAGTGAGTTAGGTCTGGGCCGCCTGACTGCCATCCTCCTCCATCGCGTTATCCTACACGGGTGCGAGCTTCTCTTTCTCACCCTCTCTGCTCGCTCCTTTGCGAGCATAACTCGCTCGCAGAAGAGGCGGACAGCTTCATATTCCTGTGGCCCGCTCAGTATCGCTGCTATGATCACTGAGCGGGTCAACCTCTCGCCTATGACTTGCCGCAGGCTGTAGCAGGGCAGCTCCCATGCCGGGCAGGCCTCCAGCGTATGCTGCGCAGTGTCCCTGTCCTCCCCGCAATGGTGACAGATGTCCGTCGTCTCCCGTCCAATTTTCTTCAGGTACTCCCCGAACACGCCGTGTTTCGTGAGCATCTGGGTCATCCTGAAGGTGAGCGGGAGGCCGCGGCGGCTTCTCCATGTCCCCCAAACTGGGAGAACTGCCGCCGCGCCTCGGTCATCGCCTGCTTCATTGAACAGCTGGGATCGCCACTGGTCCCATGCGTCCTCCTCGGAGGTTGCTAGGTCGTCTGGGGCCGCCTGCTCGGCCGAGTCCCCTCCCGGGTCCCATGGTCTCCTTTGCTCATACCTTCTCTTGAGCACCAACACCCGGAGTTCCCACGGCGGAGACGCGGCCAGAACTGTCGCCGACGCGTACGACACTGTTCGGTATCCTCTGACAATTCTGATGGCAGTTACCCTGTGCAGCCTGCTGAGAAGCAGGGTGCTGCGGCGTCTCGCCATCAGATCGTCCGCCCATACCGGGGCCCCGTACATCACCCGGGACTGAACGACGCCCTCGTATAGTCGGCGCACCGCGACTCCCGCCCCTCCGATGTTCGGCAGCAGACCGCACAAGACGTTGGTAGCCGCCGTCGCCCTCGGGATCAGGGAGTCGAAGTGCGGCTCGAACGTCCACTGGCTGTCAATGTCGAGACCCAGGTATCGCATTCGCGATCCCACCCCGACGGTTCCTCCCTCCATGCTTATGGTCAGTTCGGGCAGGGGAGCCCATCGCCTGTTTTTGTCGTAGAACCTCCGACTTCACAGGGGAGACTCTTAGGCCCAGTCCGCGCACCGCCCGTATCGCGTAGGCCGTTGCGACTTCGCGTACGCGCAACGTCTCGTGCCTCCCGCGGCCCCCGACCAGGACCAAAGTGTCGTCAGCGTAACACACCATGGCCGTAACACACCCGGAGGCATCGGGCAGCGCAGTACCTCGTCGTACGTGTTGATCCACAAGATCGGCCCCAACACCGAACCCTGCGGTACGCCGCGCTCGACTGGCCGCCTTTCCTCCCCTTCCCTGCCGGCGTAGCATACCCACCTGTCGTCGAGGTAGGCGCGGATCAGCAGAACGAGGTAGCTGGGAATCTCGAAGTGTTTCAGGGCCGCCACTATCCTGTCCCACGATATGGAGTTGAACGCGTTGACGATGTCCAAAGATATCGCCAACGCCACGCCGCCACGAGAAGTCGTGTCTTCTGTGCGTGCCCGCACGCGCCTGATCGCGTCGATCGTTGAGCGCCCCTTACGGAAGCCCTACTGGCTTTCCTGTCAGCTCGGCCATGTGTCGTTCCAGTCGGGCGGCGACGACTCTCTCGAGCATCTTACCGACCTCGTCCAGCAGGCATATCGGACGGTACGCCGGCGGCGAATTCATCGGTCGGCCCTCTTTACGGAGCAGGACCAGCCTTGCTGTCCGCCATGCCCGGGGGTAGACTTCCTCTTTCAAACATTTTGTGTAGAGGCGCCGAAGTTTGGGAACCACGATCCCCATTATTTCCCCCCAGATCCGACCCGATATTCCGTCCGGGCCCGGCGCCACATCGCGGGAGGCCATTCTTCTGGTCGCCTGCCACAGTTCTTCCTCCGCGACTTCCCAGACGTCCGTCCACTCCCCCGTCCAGGTTGTGTCCTGCAGCTGTTCTGCTACACTGTCCTCTTGCGGCGGGAAGAGCGTCTCAACGGTCTGCTGCAGCAGCTCCGGTGCCATCTCCGTCGCTGCCAGGGGTCTCTTCGCGCGAACTTTCCGCGTCACCGTTTTGTATGGCCTTCCCCATTGGACGGCCTCTACCGCTTCGACCAGTTCCGACCACGTAGGTACCGTCTTCGAGCCCAGACGCATCTCGCCCTCAGCTCCGCGATGTCGGGGGTCCACCAATGCACGGCTCTGCTCCGCCCAGTGCCCAGCGTGGTTCGTGGCATGGACGCGTCGCAAATTGCCGTCATGACTCGACGGAGGTTCTCGGCCTCTTCCTCCACGCTTGTTTTTTCTGTCTGGGTCATCGGAGCCTCCCAGTTCCAGGCAGCCACTGTCGCAGCCGCTCGAAGTAGATCTCCATCTTTTTCCGTGATTTTCCACCTTGGTGGCGGGCGCGCACATCCTCTTCTCCCGTAGGTCGCGGCCATTACCGGTGGTCACCGTTACAGGTCCAGGTGTGCCTTTCACCTCCATGAATATGTAGAGGTGGTCAACGACGGCCCTCCCCCTCCATGTCACGCAGGTGCTGGTCGAGCTCCTGTTCACCAGCAGTAGCCCAAGTCCCGCGGCCCAGTCTGACCCTGGGGTGTCCCCATTCCGCGGAGTGCGCGTTGAAGTCTCCTAGCACAAGTATCTGCCGGGGAAGGTGCCGTCTGATGCAGTCGCCAACCCCGTCCAGGAACTTCTCGAACGCTGCCCATCCGCTGTTGGGTGATAGGTACACGCCCACCACCACCATTCCTGCCCACTCGACCGCGACGTATCCGTCCCCGCGCTCCAGCGGAACTCCGTGTGTGAGCGCCCCCGGCGTTGATGTCCAGGTGACCGCTACCATTTCGTCTGCATCTCCGGTCCAGTCCGGGGCATCCAGAACTCTGTATGGTTCGGCCACTACTGCCAGGGCGACCGCGCTCTCTCGTACTGTTTGGTAGAGTAGGACTTGTGCTCGTCTCGACCGTCCCAAGTTGGTCTGGAGGATGCGCATTCTCAATCACCTAATGTCATTGCCTCCATGGCTTTCTCCGTGCCAGCCTCCTTGCTCGCGCACTTAGGGTCGGTTCCCTGCAGTAGCGCGCCTTTTCCTCTGCCACTTGCGGCCGTAGATCGGCGGGTGATTCCTCTTGTTTCCTTCTTCGGGGGGCGCGGGCCGGTCCCCCCATCCTACGTACCGATGGTGCCCCGAGCGCCTCGTAGAGCAGGCATTTCGGGTTCGCTGCTGTGCACGCTCTGGCTTGGTATCCTGGGTCGCCGCACCTGTAACATAGATACTCCCTGTCCTCCTTGGAGGTGCACATCCTGCTTATGTGCCCAGTCTCTAGGTACCTGTTGCATTGCAAAGGTCTTCGTTCGATGGCTTGGACCTTCGCTATCGACCAACCTGTGGCGATCTTACCAGCCTGTGCCAGTATCCTCACTGCCCCGGCCGGGCCTCGTACCCATACGGATCCAAGGCCGTTTCGAGCGAAGCGGATCTCTCCCAGTCGGATGTCCTCCGCCTTGCAGCCGCTCTCCTTCGCCAGGTGTTTCTGAGGTGTTTCTGACATCTCCCGTAGTGGCCGAAATGTCTGCCCAGGTCACCCTTGCTTCCGCAGTTCGGAAGGGTGTCGCCACGCGGACCTTGCTTGGATCCAGGGTCTGAGTCAGCCGTGCTGCAAGCGCAGCGGCCTTCTCCCTTTTCTGGTCCTTGGGGACCTCCAGGACGACGCCTCCTGTTATTGCTTTGCGCATTCTTACGGCGCTGATTCCGACTTCGGCCAGCGAGACGCTGTCGTTGGCCGCAGCCAACACCTCCGCATATGATTGGCTCGACCTGTCCTTCAGTGTGATAGTCACCGCTGAAGTTCGCACTGTATATGAGGGGGCAGCTTGTCCCCCCCCCCCCTCACACGTTCTCCGATCCTTCCTCTAAGGCTTTCCCCGGGATCTTTGCCCTTATCCTGGGAGTTATTTTCGCCGGTTGCATTCCGGCTGCCTCCTTTTTCTTCTTCTTTCTTCCTGCGACCGTCTGCCATTCCGCGGCGGTCGGTTGTCCTTCCTCGCTCGTTGTTGTGGCTGGTGCTTCAGGCTCCTCCAGGTCTCTTTTCGTGGTCTCTTCGGGGGCGGCCTCCTTTCCCATTCTCTTCTCAATGGACTGGATGCGTTCCTCCATCCGTTGGACCAGCGAAGGGCCCAGTTCTTCTATCTTGCGTTCGATCGCGTCGAGGCGCGCTGTCTCGCTGCTCTTCTCTATCGTGGAGCGCGAGGCCAGCTCCTTCCGACGCGCATCGTTTTCCGCCTCCAACGCCGCTATGCGTCCTTCCATTATCGCGAGGGCGCCAGAGGCGGGGTCCGCCCTTTTAGCTATCTCCGTTACCCCGAGGACTATGGATGTCGCCACTTCTTTCAGCGTCTTCACCTGCGTGCCCTTGAGGTTGCGGGCTGTCTCGGCCACCTGGTCAGTTCGGAAGACTGATGGATCAGTTCCGCTCCTATGTCCGCCGATATAGATGTTTTTATCTCTTTGGCGCGTTCTGTGGGGAGGTCGGTGGGTCCGCCAGTTTTCCTTTTCTTCGCGCGGTGAGTTTCGACAGCGGGGGTCTCCTCTTCCTTCGTCGTTTCCCCAATCTGCGAGTTCCCCGCATTCGGTGCGGAGCATACGCACCGTTTCTTGGGGGGTATCGCCTTCCTCATGCTTCTGGTGCTGACCTGCGTCGGCACGACAGCCAACTCCGCTTCGCCCTCTCTTCTCATCCTTTCCTCTTTGTCCTTCCTTACCTTCTTCTCCTTTTTTACCATTGGGTGCGCAAGACGGCTACTTGCACCCGCCCTTGTCACTGCGACCGGTCGCTGTCACTTTCGAATAGCCCGCGCGGCGCACCTTCGGCGCGCGTATCTATATGGCTGCGTCCGTGTGGTCCTCTGAGTATCTCGTGCAGCGGCGCTGTTGTCACGTGTCTCAATGTGGCTTCCTCGCTATCATAACTTTACACGGGGTTATATTTCGCCTGTAGCGCCTTTCCCGACCGAATTTCTTCGGATTTTATACCCCTTATTGTTCCCATGCACTAGCCCTTCAATCTGCTTGCCTTCCTTATTCGGATTCTCCAGTTTCCTAGAGATTTCGACCACGTTCACGGCTCCGTCCTTTCTCACACTTGTCACTCCGCTCGAAACTCACGAGAGACCCATTCTTCGCCCAAACTTCCATTAACTGAGCGTGAACCTCCTGTAACTATGGGGGTACCTCGGTCAGTCTTTCGATTTCGTTTATTAATTGGAGTCTCCACCGATGGGCAGACTCCTCGTTATATGTTTCTCCGCTAATTACAGGTTCTATGCTTAATCGCGCATTACCTGAATTAACGGGATCGCACCCTCCCTCTGTCACCTCGGTAATCTCCTGAGGGCTCGTGTCCTCACCAGCTAATTTTAAAATTTTTCTTTTGTACTTTATTTGATGAATCGTTTTACTTGCGAGGATTTTGCTTATTTTGACACTTGGGTATTCAGAATTTTTGTAAATTTCATCGAGCTACTTCAGAAGAATTACCCCTTCTACCGTTCATTTCTTTACATTTGGGGGGTCCGTTCCCCTTCTTTTCTCATTTCTTACGGCAGGGTGTGCATGACGTTCATGGGTGGATAATCCTATTTAAGTCCCGAAACTCATGGGGCAAGCTCCACATTTGTAAGCTCCTTCTTTTCTCTGATTAGTGCCACTATATTTTGGGTTGTGGCACTTTACCCCATGGAGTTTCGGAAAACTCCTTTCGCAACTTAAACATCCCCACTGGATGCGAACATCCGTGTGACGTTGACCAATGTGCTTGTCCAGGTCTGTTAGCGTCATAAAGAAAGGTGAACTTCCTTTTTCTCACCGGGACCGGACAAGCAACCTGATCACCTACCAACGGCTCCATAATTTTTTGATTCAAGTCCTGGGACATAGCCGAGTTGTCGACTGTGGCCCCTCCGACGCGGATAAATCCGCTACAACGCTTCCGGGACAGAGAAGCGCTGCGTCCGAGGGTTCACTATTGTCTCCTACTCTGACCTTATAATTTAAATGTCCATTTCTGCATCTTTTCCCATCATTCCAAATCTTAATCCTTTTCATTGCCAAGTTGTCATCAGGTAACGAAGGAACGGATTCCTTTATTAAATATTTGCTAATTTGGGTTCGGGTTAAGTCCGGAAGACCATTCCCCACGCTGACTCGGCGCTCGTGTTACCGGCGGTACCACGGGCAGGTATGAGTGCGACTAAGGCAGACAAGACAGAACTCTCTCCTGCCCCTGAGCAACTATGCCTCTCCAAGGACCCACAACACGCCGCCTTAGCGGCATGCATTTGCCCTTTATTTATGCGCACCGCAATTCGACTTTAAGGAAAAAAATTCGCTGCGGACGATTATCGTGTGTATGCACGGTCGTACGTAGTGAAGATCTATTTCAAACGCTCGCGACTAACTCCACCGGCGTATTACTTTCATATGTACGTATCGATATTGATTTAAAGAGGAAAAAAATCGCTACATACGACCATCGTGAGTATGCACTGCCGTATGTAGCGAAATAAATTTTACAAACGCAAGCGACTAAGTCTAGCGGCGTATTGCTTTTTTTTTAATTATTATACGCGGCTAAACCCAGCGGCGTATTGCTTTCTAGCATTCGCGGCTATGTCCAGTGGCATATTTTTTTTTTATCAGATGTTTCAAAGGGTCATAGTTAAGAGAGTCATAGTTACTCCCACTCGTAGACATTCTCGCCACCGCCAACGTACTACGGAGTCACGCCGAGTCGAAACTCCGTGGGGCGGATCAAGATACGGCAACGCTGATCTTATCTGTGCGGCAACCGCCCGTCTCGGCAACAACGGCCTCAAGTTTTGTTCAGTCGATGTCTAACAAGTATCCTCGCCATCTTAGCATAGTTAGCTGGGTCACACAGTGTCTTAACACTTGCTCCGATTAGTCGCGCATGCCTGGCATGCTGATCTTTCTGGCCGATGGCGGTAACTTTGCAAATTTGTTGCCAATAACCGAAACGAACCGAAGGCTGTGTGTGTTTCTATCCCCAATCGATCAAAAAGGCGGTATAACCCGTCACGGTTGCTTCTAGAACAATAGCTCTCTCACAAAAACTAGCAGTTTCGAAATATCCTAACGCGGCAACGAGTATACACGATGTCAAATTTTTTACCTTCTGCTAGGGCGCTGTGGGCTGAACGAGCATCTCCCAGTTGAATGTTTGGTTATCCTTAACTCTGCCATTCTCTGAGGCACGGCGACCCTGACGAGGGTGTTCCCGAAGACATCCGCCATACGCTCGGCCATAAGCAAGGCCTTCTCTCGACCTCTCCCCCGACCGGCGATCTCCAAGATCACAGTCCCCGTAATCGCCTTCCTCGGTCTAACCTCCGCGATGTCAAGGTCGAAGAGTTTGATCTCTCTGCTGAACACCGACATCGCCTCCCTATACCTAAAACCCGAGCCATCTTTCGCAGTGAGCGATACCGTGGCACACCGTGGAAGACGGGGAAAGCCGGGCACATTTTTCCTACTAGCATCCATCCCGCTAGCACTTCGTCCCTTCTTCCTATCATTCTTTTTGGCTCCCACTCCGCCGCCTCTTTTCCTTATGGGGAGGGGGCGCTGGAAGCCTGGCGGCCAACTCGGCGAAAGTCCTTACCCTTAACTTCTTGTTGTTGTTGCCGACGACGGCAATCTGAAATCCGTCGCTCGGTTCTCGCGTCGGCGCATGGACCCTTTGAAGAGGTTGCGCAACTGGCCTTCTGTTCTTTCGCCTCGTTCTCCCTCTTCCTCCTTCTACGACGGTGGTAACTCCTACCTTGTCGATCGACGACTCCACGATGGATCGCGAGGTGTCTCTCGCCGGCCTCAACGGTTATTGCACGGTTCTTGCAGCGACGGCAGCGTCCATGCCCAGGGGATCGGGCCCCCGAGCATTATCTCTCGCTACCACTCCTCCAACTTACGAAGGAACAGAATCTTGAGATCCTCGAGCGGATCTCGCGTCCGTCGGCGGTAGAGGCGGTGTTGTCTACGGACCCGGTAATCTTCCGGTATGTTCGCTTGCCGAGCGCGCTCGCAACGGCCGAAGAGGAATAACACGACGACATTACGTCGTCGAACCTTACCCTCCCACCGCCGCCGCGTCGCAGTGGCAGCCTACCCCACGAAGATCTCGGGCCACTGATAGTGACATCAGGTCCCTCTGACCTTCCCCGAGACACCACTGGTTGCTCCGCTTCTTCTTCACCAGACGCATGAACGCGTCCGGGGGCTTGGTGGTCCGGACGGCCACGGTTGCTCGATGACGACGCAGCGGGGCCCGCTTTACAACCCGCTGTTGCGCCGGTAATGAGGTATCCCTCCCCCGCACCGTAAACGTTACTACCTGTTTTCTTCGACATGTCCATGTTTGTAAATGTATTTTTGTGCCTAGTCGTCGACAGAAGTTCCAGTCCCGGTGCCACTCGCTCTTTCGCGCCCCACGCCGGGCCGAGTCGGCGCAGGTTGACAGGGAACCCCACGAGAAGGTGAGGTGAGTGGTTTTGGCAGGTATGGGCTCACCAATTTCTCCGAAATTCTCCGCACCGGATCAGCAAATTGACGGGTGCCAAAGGCACCGACCAGCCACCACCCAGCTATAGGACAATATGAGATCCATCGGTGTGTCCCAGGCCGAGGTCCTACGCCCTCAGAACCCTTACCCGCCTCGTGCTCCCCATCTTCATGCAAAACCTACTTCTCATAGAAGGTATAAACTGTTCATAACATCTGCCTTCGTATACTGAAAGGTTTTCGTCAATGCACAGGTTTTCATTTGGTGTAAATGATCGCGAAAAGGATTTCTTCAACTTGTCGACTACTGGTCGTATTTTTATTATTGGGTCATTAATTATTATGTTATTATCATTGAAGTGTAACATTTGTCATAATAACATGTACCTGTCTCGAGCCATTATTTTCCGGGATATATCGATTTTCATTATTTAATCTGGGAACCAATGCTCTGAATGCTCAAAAAGAGTTTCCCTACCTACGGCATTAGCATTATAATAGATGGAAATCTGTACATTTCACAGACTGAAGTATCCTACCAGTTGTTGAAACTTGAATGCGTTTTAGATGCTCTATGATCTTTTACATATTTGAAATTGTAAATCGTCTGTCCGTCAATTTGAGAGACCAATTTCTCCGAGAACAAAATTCGAGAAGCATGAAAATGAATGTTGACTGTGCATTCAGATGCCCTTTCTCTTCAGAATTTTTGTCATCAAAGATATGTAATACGAACGTCAAATTCTTCTTTCATCACATGACAGTGTGATCCATTAAGAATTCTCGATGTTTTGAGTTAAATCCGGATCTTCCTTCTCCGAAATGGTACTTAATGTTCTGCGCCGTTTTCTTTTTTTATTTCTATGTGCAGCTAATGTATTATTTATGTAGAAATGTTATATTATTAGTTTGTATATTATTAGTATCTTTTCATCTCCGATATGTAAATATATGTAAAAATGGAAATGGTATAATGTATGGTAATAATCGCGTAATACTGAAATATTTTTTTTTCTCGGTATTTAGATTATAGATAATTAAAAATAGATTGTTAAGGAAAATAAAAAAGATTGAAAAAATAAAAAAGCCAACACCACACGGAGTTTCCAAGCGGTACCCATCTAAATACTATCCATGCCCAGCGCTGCTTAACTTTCGTGATCGGACGAGAACGAGTGCTCTTTTTAATGTTACTTTAATTATAACGTTTAATCCCCAAAGAGATACAAATTACATTTGTTACATTCTCAATAAACTGAATTTGGGTTGAGAAGTGGCTCTGAAAAAAGTATTCGTAATCGTACAATATATGGTGTAGGATTTACACATTTTTTATATTGCAGTAATTAATTATATTCAAACTGCTCAGAAGCGTACTGTTATACGATATTGGCTTCTTTTTTCTGTTGTCTTGAAAATTTGGTGATAAAACTGAACAAATCGGTAGCTTATTTTTTGTTTTTTCTGAGGTTGAGGGTTTGAGGAAAGAGGGGCGATGGTGGAGAGGGTAGCGAAGGGGTGGGGAAGGTAGGGATACGTCATTTAGATATATTTACAATATTTAGACTTATTTTACAAGAAGAGAGATTGAACGCTAGTGACTATTTGCGATTCTCTCTTTTTTATGATTTCGGTATCCACCAATACATTTTTGCGTTTTCTTCTATATTTGTCTTTTGTGTCTTTTGTGGAAGAACCGTATTAGATATTATTATTATATTTGTTACGCCATGAGGCTTACCATAGACCGTATTCCTAACCGTCGCTCGTGGCACTACAGTGTCGCAGACAGATCGTCTTATCTGAGCGATGAAAAATATACAATGTAGCGGCAAGCGCATAGTTCATCAAGGAGCGAGTTCTAGGAACGTTGATTCGTTTAACGTGACCGTTATTTCATATACAAAAAGAAGGTGGCATACGTGATCATAGGCGCGAACGATGGCGTGACCCGAGCATAGTAGGGGTCGTCTCCGAGAGAAGACAAAGAAAAATGTCGATGGGCCATCAGTTCCATTTGAGGATTCAAAGCGGCGTCGATTATCAGAATCGTAGCGAGAATTTACGCCTCGAACAGTCGTAACAATATTATTCTACAAAACATGTCTAAAAACTCAAAAATTGAACCATAAATAAATGTATAATGATCGAGCTTGTAGGCAACCTATTTTCTCTCGGTTTCAATAATTTTTCAACAAGCCGGGGCACATTTTGATATTGTGGATAATGGATCAGTGCGAGCTTATACGTTTCTTCATTTTATGCCTTCGTTATCAGTGATTTGCTGTTTGTTTAGCTTGTGATAAGCAGGACATGTGTGATACTAATTCAGTGCTAGATCAGTGCAATTGTTGAAACTCGTGCCTGATGGATACAGAATTGTTTTTATAATTTTCATAAATAAAACATTCAATTGAATGGTATTTTGTAAATGAACTGATAAGAGACCAGTGCTTATATCAACTATATGCGAGTCTCACAAATATTCTCTACATACGACTACTTGGAGAAGCAAAACCTTGAAAAAATACCAAATGTTATACTGAGCTACGATGAAGCAAAAGAAAATAGAAAGATAGTAATAGAACTTATTTGCGGTAAAATGTTGGTAAACGCTTGCTGCCTACATACAATATTTGGCGCAGATACAAAATTTTGTATCTTAGAATTTTGTGAAAAGATAATTGACGATTTGTTAACTGAACAAAAATCTTTGACATCATTTCCATCGAATCAAAAAAACATATCTTTGAAAAATATAACCATCAGAAAACGACGTAAAGAATGCTATCGTTCTCTAAGCAAGAAAATAGGGAGGGAAAATAATATAAAGCCAACAATTTACTTTATGTAAAATATAGCAAAAATGTTGACATTTACTGTCAGATTGGTGGAACAAAGCTACACTTTGTTTCTCATACTTTGAAAAAGTTCATAGTTTGTTATTTGAATAATACTTGTTACTTTAAATTATTTACATTTAGTAAGCTGCATATTTTTCTATACAATTGAACTTATTTAAATAAATAGTGCCATTTTTATAAGCAAACACTACATGTCCTTATTTGGTCTTCTTCTATAACATTTGACTTTTATTTCAGTTTTGGTTAAATTACATTTTTATAAACTAAAATCGGAAAGGTAAATGGCATGAATCACCGGTGATCTACACCGTCAGATGAAAGTAAAAATTGTAATCAACCGATGGGTCAGGTCGGGTTGAATGTGTTAATGCATTGTGAAACTCAACATTTTGAACAACTTTTTCCTATACATATAGTCAGTGCGATGGTTTGCCTTAGTTTTCGAGATATTCGTAAAAAATTGTCGGAATCACTGCAGCACATGAATCAGTATTGGCAAAATTCAACTCAAATCCTTATCATCCCTTATCTGCTGTTTATAGTAAACAGCGATCGAAATTACAAGATTTATTACTATCGAACGTATGTATCGTTAGATTTACAGAGTCGAGCCAGGGAAAAATCACGTCCTTTATAGTCAGTGAATAGCGTGAGTGGGGTAAAAGCCGAACTTGCGACTAATCGTAGATGTGAGGATGAAATTATTCAGAAACATTAACCGTATTTACACACAGTTGAAGATTTTTAGTTGATCGGCAAAAATGGATGGGCTCCTGTATGAGTAAGTTCTAAAGCTTAGACTAAGGTAATGCAAAAACTGCCGGTTCACCGCCAAGCCACAAAAACGCGTCTGCTCGGCAAAAACAGAATAAGACGATGAATCACCGATCAACGAAATAAACTCGGTCATTACAAGCGACAATATAAAGAAAATTTACATCGATTTTTCCCTAACAATGAATAACGTCAATGTTTGTGTATATTTATTACACAATTACATTATTTATATAAATGTCTCTTGGAAATATTGCTCTTTTTATTTTTACATTCTAACTGTACGGACACTTTTGTTTTTCACTATACATACACACATGCATCTTAAATGTTATACATACTTCGCATGTATCACATTTAGTGTATGATGTGTGCATAAAGATCTTGTTAAAACGGCTTGTTAAAATTGTATTCACATATTTATTTAATCAATCTTAAAGTACAAATATTATACGTTTATATTCTCATATATTCGCNGCAAGGATGTGCGCAGGTACCATGTTGTACTGCTGAATTGTAGCCAATCAACGAGCAGTACTGTAAGCAATTCTAAGTAATAGCGGTTGACCGACACGAGGCACCGCACAGTCGTTTTGTGGATTCACACAAGGTTACATGTGCTTTGTCTTGAAGGATGCCTACAATGTGGAATATATCAGTTAGTAATGAATGCTAAACAAAGAATTGCAAAGTTAATCTGTTAAATTTTGATAGAAGAGAATGTACAAATGCAAAAGATGTAACACTTGATCGACTATTGATTTATTTCAGGTAAATATTTTACATATGTTTATACAATTAAAGATTTTACTTAAGTTATTCTAATATGAAACAGATATGTTTTATTGCGGTATACCAAATATATCAAACCATATGTATAAAAGGTAAATAGAACAGATAGTAGATAAGAGAGATAAACGTATAATATGTATTAAAAAATACGGAATTTATATTCTTAATTCAATTATATTTTTATTAACTGTGTATATAGGTTCGCACTTTTTTATGTAACATTAATACACGACTACCTAGGAATATGTACAGAACCGAAGAAAATTAATCAATAAAATATCTATTTGTGATTATTGGTATGGGCCTACGTGTTACGTCGCGCGGGACATCTGCACGCCAGCCCTCGCTACCTGGCCGCCAACGGTCAACTTACAGCCATCCCGATTCTCAATAGACCCAATGACCCACCATAAAGACATTAACCCTTAGCTGCATTGTCTCCACACATGTTTGCCAGTCTAATTGCATGTCTGGAGAATTCTCTAATTCTAGAAGTATTTGCAGTTTATGGCTGGGTCTTGGAAAGGTCCTTGAGTTTATTAGGCGCTCTTAAGAATCACGGAGAAAGCGGACAGTCATCAGATGGGAAAAACCCAACACATATCCATCATAAAAGGCTGTTTTTCCCATCTGGAGCAAAGTCCACCGCCGCTCTACGTTGGTGGGAATCTTCTGCATATTCTGTTCATTAGAGNTCATTAGAGTGGGTCATCACCAATCAGCATCGCGGATCGTTACCCTCACTTCCTGGACGAAAAGTGTGAACAACGAATCCGCGTTCATCAGTCAAAGGGCACACCCACACCAAGCTTTCCTCCGAGACACCTTAAGGGCAGTCCAACACTCTCGAGCAGGCGCTCAAGCAGTCATCAACAGTTATACTCTCGGCAGTCGCAGTCTTAGTGGTAATCAAGTCTCGTTCGAGTCGGATTCTAACTCTCATCCCAAGTCTCCTCAATTCCGAGTCCAGTACAATTCTCGGGAGTTCCAGTTCAACATTCATCGAGCAAGTGGTCAAGCAGTCATCAACACGTCGCACTCGGTCAAGCCATCATCCAGTGTTCGGTTGAATACATCCAGTCAACGCAACGATACCATAAGAGTCTCAGGTCGTACTCTCATGTCGTTGTTCGTACAAGCATTCACCATTATATCACCGAAGTTGTTGGATCGATTAAATATATTATAACCTGTCAACCGCAGCGTTATTTCAATTAATCACCCTTATTATCCCACAAGAAATAAGGGATCGTACGATTCGTGGCGTCGATTCGTCAATCGTAACGGGAATTTACGACTCCCGTTGGCGCGCTTCTTCGAGATCGCGTCTCCCCGCGAACGTGCGAAAATACACTACGTGACGATCGATAACGCTTAACTTTGCAATTTTCATAGTTTAGTTTGCGATGCGATATACGAAATTTGTTTAATTTCTATTCTTATTGACACAAGATAATAGGTTTAAAAGGTTCATGCTTAAATGTAAAAGATTTTCTTTTCCAACTTTCTTAATTAAAAGTTACAAATTTGCAATATTGTCGTAGTACTTTTCTACCACATTTCATCATACTATATAACAACAAAATTTCTTGTCTATAAAAAATGAAAAGACATCGCAATGTAAATATTATATTAGCAGGAAATACGTTCAAACAGTGCTTAAAGTCATAAAGCGGTATGGGCTAGGTTTCAGGTGTATATGAAAATTGTATATATTTGCAAATATGCTCAATTTGTTTATGTTGCAGAATAAATAAAGGTAGCACCCATGTATAGACGTATGCATAGATTCTTATGGAATCAGAAGATTAAACTGCCAAGACTGTTTCAAATGTATTCCAGCAGTAGTTAATGATATCCATATTGCTCGCATATTACTATTACATTTCATAAATTAAATTGTGAGTATAGATATAAAATTGTATTAGTATGAAATAACAGGCAGGAAACCACTAATATTGATACATAGATTTTAAAGCACATAGTTACTTATATATACAAATAACATTTTTTCAATGCGTTAATATATATTAAAACCTACCTTTAATTGTATTAACATTAATATATGATAAGCAAGCATTGAAGTATTGAACCTTTATTTGTTCTTCTACTTTTTGTCATAACTTATATGTACAGTTATTATTATCATCAAATGTACAATAATGTGCACCATCATTAATTGTAAAAACTTTTGACGCGCCAAAAATTGTGTCAAGTGAAATTATATTTTAATAATCCAAAATATGCGGAGCACTGATGGATTTTTTGCTTAAATATGTCAACATTTCTTTTATAAATGTAAAAATATTACAACATTGCAATGTTAAACTTGAGAATGTTCTGTTTCTATGTAGATCAGATCGCTTTAAAATTATTTTTTTCTATATATTGTGAAACATTGATTATGGAATTTGTTAAGATTTTAAGAACAAGACAAATTTAATTCATCAATGATTAACAGAAGATAACAATCCATTAAAAAGGTTTAGCAAGTGAAACAAGATATATCTTGAGAATATTTTGCGAAATTCTGAATATTATAGCTATAAATTCATTTATAACTTATAAATGAATTACGCTATAATGATAATACAATTATATAATTTAACACTATTTTATTTATTTTATCAAAATTTTCTTATTTAAAAGCATTTGATGAAATTCAAACAAATAATGACAAAATATTGTAACATTTTAACCTAATTGTATTCATTAAATATGTAATTCATTATGATAATAATCTTATAAAATAATCATGTCTCCATTTTAATTTCTGCATTTATCTAACTTGCTTTAATTTCTTAAGGTGCTCAAAGTCTTTGGATCTCCAGAAACCTGTGTACGGATTTCGTGTTATTCAATTAATCCTATTCTCCTGTAAGGTAAATGATTATAAATCTTCCCTTTCGTTGGTATGGTGAGTCTTTTTTTTATTATCTTTATTATGAAATGCATGTAATCATGCGTTCTCCTTTTCATTATGACGGATTTAAATGATGTACTGCGTGTCTTTACCAATGAATGTTTACAAATGGCCATGATGTTGCTCGATGCGATAAGCGTTGTATTAAAAATATAATTAAAATCTCTATTTATAACGTGCCGCCTACGTCTAGAAAAGAGTAAAAATCGCTGTGGCCTTTTCGCGGTTAGCGGTTGAACTCCAATTTGAAATTGTTTGTGTCGTACAACCCAACTGTTGACGCCAACCGTCGCAACCTTGCTTTCGGAAGTTGATCGCGCCATTTCGTTTAGCAAATGTTTTTCTTTTTTTTTCAGGTAATTAATTAGTTGCCCGATTTTATTTATTTTTTTTCTTTTGAATTCTTTGGTATATAATTTATACAATACAACCTCTTCAGGTATCTTGCGCACGCGTAACATTCACGTACCATTACATTACGTACAATTCCACACTTTTCGTATTCTTCTTTTTATACTATTACTTGAATATAGAATTAGAGAAAACGTTTAAAAATATAAAAGTACAAAGGTATAGAAAATATAAAAATAAAAAAATACAAAACTGTCATAATTATAGAAACTCAGATTAAATATTAGTATTTATATTCTACACTCGTCTTGTATTACATATACATTTTATACATTATATATATGAATATATAATAGAATATATAAAGTGTACTTTATATAACATGCTTCACGTCCTACATTTTTCTTAATCATCACATTTTATCTTAGATATTTTCCTTTCACAATTTCCTCAGAGTTTTCTTCTGGACCTCTACCAAGTTACATATCAATTTTTACTTTCCTCTTTTTCTTCCTCCCCAGCCTCATACGAGGCGTGATCAAAAAGATCGTTGAACTTTGTCCTTATTTGAGAAAATATTTATTTGTTCGTCTATATTTAAGTTATTCCCTTTGAGTATGTTAAAGTAACTACTTCAAGAAAAACTCTACATCTTTATTTATGTATAATTGGAAAATTAAGATTTAAATGTACGAATATTCATATCATTTAATAAAATAATAAAAAATTAACGGTAACATTTTTTTGATTAACATCTTTCGGGAATTCACTTGATATATATAAATTGCGAATTTTATAATCTCTTCATAAAAAGTGTACTTGGCAGAAAAAGTAAATGTCATAGAGATAGTAATAGGAACATTGATATACAATTTCCGTCGTCATTTGTAAGAGTACTATTAAAGTAAGCAACATCTGTTTGTCCACTCCATGAATCTAGAAATTAATAAGAACTTATTGTTTCCACAATATGGACTGATTATATTTAATATCTTCTCAAATAATGAGTATTGACTAAAACATCAGAATATTGGTTGGTTTATTTTTGTCCTAGATTCATAAGAAAAATTTCTGTCAGAACCGATGACCCAACGACGCTGACCTCTCATTGTTAGGCTGCAGAAGTTTATGCATTACAATATACAGTAAATATGCAGTAAACATGTAAATACATTGCAATATACAGTTGTGCAAGATATATATATATGTCGGAGATGAAAGAACACCGGAGCCCTCCTTTGGAACTTTGGGAAGGTCCCGTAATGTTGTAATCTAGATTCTACCATAGCCGTAATTAAACAATTGTTATTCAACCCGATTGTACTTATTTGAGATTCGTGACAGTGAGCTTGGGCTCGAGGCGACAACCAGTCGCCAACGTAGCCGCGGTCAAGGGATGAACGTTTGTTTAACAAAGGTATAGAGTAACAGTATAGCTCTCCTTAAAAGAAATAATTGCAGCGATACTTGACAATAGACATTTCAAGGGTCTCTGTCCCGTGGCTCGCCACACGCAGACCCTGTCCTCCGAGTAAGATGGTTGCCGGATGTCGATGCGTCTCCGCAGTGCATGTTCAGCTAGCCTGAGGACCCGTTATAAATCTTAAGATTTAGTTAACTAAAGTCCTTCAAATGGACAAACAGTCTTTGTCCCAACTACGGGAGGATAGGGGAAACCTACTTCCTCACGAACGACGCTTCCCGCTAGCAACTTTTCCTCAAGGGCGGCTAGCGTCCTTTTCTAA
>NW_025219987.1:663688-681410 GCF_014825855.1 Bombus pyrosoma
TGTGTGTGTATATATATATATATATATATATATATATATATATATATATATATATATATATATATATATATATATATATATGTCGGAGATGTAGAGACATCGAGCATTTCTTTTGGAATACTTGGGCCCGAGGTGACGTAACTGGTCGGTGAACGTAGCCACGGTCACGGGATGAACGTTTAACTTGGCAGAAGAAGTTCCGATATATATATATGTCGGATTAGCATTATGATTAGGGTTGGGGTTAAAGAGGCGTGAAACGAACCTTCGTTATGGTTAGATTTTGTCGTTATGCAACAGAGAAGATATTGACTAATGCAAACACGATTCGGCGACCAGTTGTGTCACCTCGAACCCAATCCTACTATCACAAGTCTCGAACAAATACAATGAATGACAATTGTTTAATTACGGCTATAGTAGAATCTAGATTACAATATTACGGGATTTTCCCATAGTTCCAAACGGGAGGTTCCAGTGTCCTTCCATCTCCGACATATATATATGTCGAATTATTGTTGGAATTTCGTGTTGAATCATCTTTTGAATTGTGGGCGCGTATTAATTCCTCATTTGGTTTATCCATTATTTAACTTAATTAAATTATATTACACTTAAATTGTTTAACACGAACAGATATAACTTTACAAGACTTAACAACAAATTAATTTAACGAACGCTTTTAACAAAATTCTTGGGTTCAAACGAATCCGCGGTCAACGGGAAACTCTTTGTATAATAGTTTGTATTTACTCTCTATCGCAAATTACGTTAGCTCAATCTCTTGGTATCTTCTAGACTGACTGCGTGATATCCGTAAACTCTCCAAGGAGATCTCAATAAAAGATTGCCTGGATCTCATTTGTCAATTATATATTGATTAGAAATATCAACAAAATTCCAGACGCCGTTGCTAGACAGTCCTGCATAGAGCCGACATTGCTCCTGGCCAGGGCTTGTCCGTTAATACAGCGTGTCCCTCAATATCGGAACTTCTTCTGCCAAGTTAAACGTTCATCCCGTCACCTCGAGCCCAAGTATTCCAAAAGAAATGCTCGATGTCTCTACATCTTCGACATATGTATATATACAAAGTGCAAGCAGGATAAATTTGATAAATATGCATTTACATAGAGAAAATTGATACATATGTGTTTAATTAATGTATTTATTAATTATATGTACATTATGCAAACTGTTATAAAAAATAATAGTGTTATACATATCTTTAACACGAAAAATGCAATGTAACATAAATACTAAATTTTAAAATTTGTTGTCGAAAGTTCTGTTGTCGAGTGCCGCTACTGCAATTATACAGATTAAGGCCCGCCTCATCGATTTCGGTGATTTTTGAATGTATTGTCTAAATCATGATTTTGTACACCTTTCCTATACATATAACCCTGGCTCGGCTTTAGTTTTCGAGGTATCCATGAAAAATCTTTTTACATTTCTACCGTGATGTGGGCTAGATGCCGCTTAGGTTTGCTTTATGTTTATCTACGGTCAGGATTATATTATGTGTCCGTGCCAAGATGCGTTTATAGTGAAGAGAAAAACAACCAACAATCAATGGTCTCGTATAAATCTTTATTTAATATCATGGACAGTAACGTATATAAAAAGAAAGCATAACAATGACATTTTGTAAAGGTTAAGTTACCATAAAGAATTTTCAAAAATTTTGAATTCTATTTTACTAATATGTAACAAAAAGTATTCATTGGTTCGGTTTTGCACAATATTTTTAACAGTATAACTTTTTAACTTTAAAAATGTTTCTATTGCTTTGTCCAAAGTTCTTTAGTTTGTTGAACCAGATTAAGTCGTTTTAACATACTTTTTATTAAGTAAGAGACTCACCACCAGAGGGACTTCTACTTTTTATTGGTATTTTAATACATTAGGCATTTTATAAAGTGCTTCAGAAGAAGTTGTTTTATTAAGGCTGCTATTTTTATTATTTAAATCTATTAATATACTGGTATACTGGTATATCTTGGAAAGTAATTTAATATTAATTTACTCCTTTGCGCATTTGAGCCTGAAAATTGGATGAAAAAGAAAGCTTTATAAAGGTTGTTCTCAAACCAAAACGTAATACACTTCATCTTGCAGTTTCCTTATGGATTTTATACACTCTATTTTTTCACCTTTCGTATCTTCGTTAATGGTGGTTAGAGAATAACCTTTAAAGGCATGGTGTGGAGAAAATAGATTTGTAATGTTGTAATATTTTTGGAAATCAGGCGATCGATTCGTGAAAACTCAAGAATCGATTTTTTAAGTCTTCTTTCGTATCTCCTAAAAGCTCTCCGCTTCTAATCCCTCTTCTCTTTCTCTTTCGAACTTTTAACTTGCTTTTCTTTTTCTTTGTTCTCCATCTTCGCTTCTCGAAGTCCTGTTTTATTCTCCCCCCTAAGTACCCGTCCTTCTCTATTTATGTCGTTCGACCGACTCGCAGTAAACACAGGAAAAGTCAAATCGTCGGTTGGTGTTCTAAATTCTATAGAATTTACATGTATAGGATATTCATTTTTTATAGGAAATGTGACCCCTATACGTTTATTTACAGAAAGACTAATTACACCCGCGAAACCGTTAAATTCCTATCTCAACATATTTCTTACACGGCGAGCAGTTTACGGGCAATTGGCATTTATAGGTTAAATTCGAATGCTCTGAGGATCCTAAAATCGATAGTCTGTCGAATAAGGAATAATGAATAAAATTTGGTTATTATATAGAAAACTGCTGGCAGCATGGGTTTCGGTGATTTTTCACTATGTCGTAGAAATCGACGTTTTGAACAACTTTTTCCTTTGCACGTTACCACTACTCGGCCTTACTTTGCGAGATCTTTGCAAAAATCTGTCGGTACCACCACTACAGTGAATGATACATATAACTGTGTGTCTGTAGCGTCGTATATGTTCATATTATTTGTCAACTACTTTGCGGTGGTTGAATTAAGAAAGCTAATGCTAAATCTGTCCCTGCTATATTCGTTACGAACAACAAAATATCCTGTAAAATTCTGGTATTACCTTCTCTATCTGAAGTATTGAGATACAAAAATTGTTTTTAAAATATTGTTTTGGGGATACAAAAAAGTACCCTTTTTGTATATTGTTGACAGTGAGTAAAATATGAACATATACATCGTACATGTATAATACGGCTTTGTATATACTGTTCCCCAGGGTCATGGTTTGGTCATTTGGAGGTTAGAGGATTGTTACGTATAGAGTATCTTCTTCGATATAGCTATAAGCATTGTAGCGGTTTATGCCGTGTATTATATTTACGTATGTGCGTAGCAGTTACACAATTTTCAGTGGCGATTGCAGATATAGCCTCCATTTTTTGCCAAATATCTCCAGTATTACTTATGCTTCAAGGGGAGAACAATCATTAAATTAACTATTTTCTGTAAAATATTGTACAATTATTACATAGTATGGAATATATTTTGCAATTACATATTTTATCCACTTTGATATATAATATCTATATAAAAATCAATAGCGTAATAGCGGTAATTTTCGACATGTAAAGTCGTTACTGTATTGTAATAAAATTGAAATATGAGGTCGACCGAAAAATTTGTTTCGTTTTATAAGGAAATAATGGAGGCACAATATCTTTCGTTTCATATTATTTTATCGAATTACGTACGATTCATTTTGTTTTATCACGATAAAAATCACAACGTTTGAGACATTAGATTTCATGTTTGTATAAAGATGCTTTGTTGTAAAAGACGTGTCTGTAAAAGAAAGACACTTTTCGGCCAACCTTATATAATCGGCGCAGAGACATTTGCGCAGCGTACAGGATTCGCTGATAGTCCAGAAGCGTAGACGCTGAACAAGCAATACGAATTTGCCTTTATTAGGGATAGTATTGTTCAACAGTCTTTCATATTCGAAACGCGGTGTGGACGTGCTACGGAATAGTTACCTATTTAAACGTTACAATTTTTGTGTTTAGCAAGTATTTGAGCAATAGGTAAGAAGTGCTAGTTGCTAAGTAAAATATAAAATCTGGTTATTCGAAAGTTGACTTGCAATTTTCAATAAAAAGGATTTATTCACGATAAATACTTTATACTTGTAAATTTTGTGAATTAAGAACTTTCTGTGGATTATTTTAATCTAATAACTTTATTCTGTCTCTAGGATGGGAACATATGGAAGTAAGTCGTAGAAATCAATACAGTTTTTTTATTTATTTTTTTTTCTTACTTTTATTACATTTTTCGTCTCTAATGTACTACTTGCATTTATACATTTATATTAACGCAAGAGTAATGATATACATATTTATATTTTAGATTTAATTAAACATATTAATTATATTTTTTCATATAAAAATTAGGTCGTTCTTCCTATTTTATTTTCTTCCGCTAAAAAATGTTTTCATCAAAAATGATGCTTATTCAGAACCAAAAATAAAGTCGGTCATCGATAATGGTTACTAATAACAGAACTTAACGTATCATTATTTCTATAATTGAATATTATATTCTTATAAAATAATTATGTTTTTGTTAATATTAATTATTCTTCGAATCTCGTATTGTATTTATCTGATAGATAGTAATTTTTTACGAAATTTGTTTAAGAATCCTCCTCTGATGCACTTCGTGATACACAAAGAAGCTTATTCAAGTAACACGATTCTTCATAAATTCTTTTCTGTGCTGTTATGGTAAGTTTTTTCTTTTTTCTTTTCAAAATTATGAATAAAAAAAAAAAACAAATCTCAGTTTTCAAATTCTGTTGCAAGTAATTACAATTAGATATGAACACGATTTAAATAATATACCGAGTCTGATATCTACAAAATCGTCTAAAATTTTCATTACTCATATGTATTTTATATGTAGATATTTTATTACACATAGAAATTTATTATATATAGAAACATAACCTCAATATTTAACCAATGGCGAAACAATAAGCGGTAGAGCATCTCACGTGATATTGATGTTATCAGAAAGAGTTTTAACAAAAATTGTTTAGTTCGAAAGAAGACATCACATATGGTGCAAATTACTTTTTTGTAGATCCAGTAGTAGGGTCCCATTTCAACTTCATTTTTGCAAATGGAACTATATATTTTTTAATACATTCATCGATTTATCTTCGTACTTCTTATGAAAATATTAAAAGGAAATGTTAGTTCACCAGATATCTTAACTTGAAGTTGTCGTATAAAAACCAGGTAAGGACGCGAAACGGTACTCTTGTGTTTACGTTGTCCTTATCTTTCGTTTGTTTCAACGTAAACACAATACTGCTTCGTGTCCTATGCTTATCTTTCATACGACAAATTAAACGTAGGATATAATCTAAATCAACAGTTTTTCGACATAAATAGGTTAATACTTCTTTGTATGATATGAAGCGGTTATATGATATCGGTTACACCGCTGTTGCTTACAAAGCACGAGTTTCGACTGATTTGTAGATAAAAAAAAAAGAATAATAACGAGAAAGAACCGATTCTGAAGGACGAACCTTTCGTTTACCTCCGAATCTCTTATCAAACAGATCATATTGTAGGATGTGAACATACTTTCCGCGGTGAACGTATGTATATATTATTTATATATATTCTTTTGATATAGTTATTAACTATGCTTATTGTTATGTATATTTATATTGTAGTATAAGAATGTAGCCGAAAAATCCGCCTGTTTTCAACTCCTCCCTTTAATGTATGTAATTAGCTTTTTGTAGACATGAACACACATAAGATATATGGATGCTATTATTTCGATTAACGGAATCATCGAACAACACAAACAATTCTTTTTCACGTTATTTTTCGAGATACCAAGCCGCAGTTCTGTTCTTAATGGGAACTACGACGGTTGACTGAAATGAAACAGAAAGGAAATGAAAATTCAATTCATTACCTATAAAATATGTTAATTATTTATCGACATAATTGCCATTTGCATCAATCCATATTTGGCAACGCGTGACAAGTTTCTTCATTCCGTCAGCGAAGAATTCTGCTGGATACTTCTAGTAAACTTTTGATAAACAACTTTACTGCTGTCTCAACTTCATTTTCACACTTGAAATGAGTTCCCCTTCTCGTTATTTTCCATTTATAATTTGTATAAAATGAAACTAAATTGTCACCGCGATGTGTGTATTATCGTCTGCTTATACTTTAAGTCGCACCTCCCGCGGTCACGTGTGCACGCTGCTTGAACAGAGAACACATCAAAACCAGCTACGCGCTTAATGTTTTAAATGTCTTTGTATCGATATGATTCACGTATTTCACGCCATGTAATTTTTCTGAAAGCAAAAACATTTTTCACAAAGCAAAAACAGTCACGGCGTCTACCCTCAATTTTCCTGCACTTTTCTCCCGCTGTTGACAGAATATTCATAAGCATCTGTTTCCTTCCATTTTTTATGGTCTGGAGTTTCCTTCCTTTCCTTCCAATAATAAAATGAGCGCCAGAAAGCAGATTTTACAATTGGCTCGAGTATTTTATTCCTGTATTTGCCAATAAACATTGAGTCCAAATAATGAAGAAAAATCCCTCTTCTTCTGAGAATCACCATCCCAGACAGTCGAATGCAACGGCTCATTCTATACTGCGATGTTTTTCTCGGTTTTCGAAATGAGAGAAAAGGATTGTCAGTTTTGAATATGAAAATAAAAGCAATGTGCTACACTTTACCAAAACTAAATGCTAGAATTATATACTTCAGTTGAAATATGATCTCAAATGTTAGGAAATAACGTAGTATACTACTAGCGAAAAAATAAAACGTTACAGAAAGCTCTCGAAACAAATTTCTTTGTGTTTGCTGTTACTTTTCTAGCGATATATGTATTTCAAATTCCGATTGCCGCTCATATTAAGGAGCATTTAATAACAGGAGTACAGGCCCCCTTGATACGAGTCAATTTCTATATGAAATGTTTTTCCCTATTTTTTATACGTATAGAAATAATAGCGCGTATACACTTNAAAATGGACATACTATATACGTTATGACTTATGACTTATGACTTATGAGTGTAATAATAACTGCATCTACCCGTAGACTATCTCAGAAAACAGGACCTTTCAAAAAGGATATTAAATTGAAGTTAAGTTTCGATTGCGACGAACCAAGAATCTGATCCTACTGGCCATATGGTTCACCGAGAGTCAAAACGTAATGTGAAATAATGTTTAATAGCAATTCGATGTACCGCATAGTTACTAAAGTCAGTGATGCGTGTGATTTCGATACCCAATTTTGCAAATATTTCTCGTAGCGAATCTGTTGACCAACTGAACCTGTCTAACCTTTCTTACTACCCTTTGCACACCTCGGAAGTTGGGGAAAAATTAGTACCAGCAAATAGAAGGAAATCGTGGTGTTCATGAGACTTTCGTTTAAAGGATTTCTACTTCGCGTTGGTCCTAAGTTCTACATAGTCGAAATCGAGCGTACGCTCTCTAAATAAATATGAATTAAAATATGTTGCGCAAACATAACACCTCCTATTTTAGATGGGATATCGTTTGTTGGTATGCTTTCGCATTCGTAGATCGAACACGTGGCAAGAAAATATTGAAGTGAACTGTTGCTCCGTAGTATGGCGTTTCTATGTGTATATGTAGGACTTATCGTATACGCGCTTCATTCGATTTCTTGATTCTCTTGAGTGTGACATTTGGCATCAGTCACTGATGTTTTCATCGGTTGAATGGGCGAACAGCAGGCTATTCTGCCATTTGCACGATGGTTTCTTCTTGGTTGAATTGACTTTTGTGTTCTCGATCTTGAACTAAGATTCAGCATCTGTTATCCTGAGAGCGTGTGTTTTGCTGCCCTTTTGGTTTTTTATGCCTGAGTCACGTACGAAATTCCACGTTGACCGTTTTACCAGTTCGACTCGGCACTCGGTCATCTGTATCTCATACATGTTAGCTTTTTTTTTCGCGAGGAGGGGAAAATGCTATTACGCACACCCAGTGACCCGTGGTTGTGGAAGATGATTGGTGGTGTGTTTTAAATAACTAGATATCTTGATATTGAAAACCGTTAAATATATTTTAAAATAATAGATACAGAGTATGTTCGCTGAGACGCTCGGTACTAATTGATTCGCTACGCCTATGTATTCATTGTTATTAAAATCGCTCGAGTCTGAGACTGAAAAACTGGTCACGTTACGATCGCGTTTGTTTATTTATACTGGTCGAGGGTATGCCCGAAAATTTAAATTCGTCTTTGTTTGACGCTTGCCCGTAGCGGCGACATTGTTTTTGCTCGGAGTTTACTTATTATTACAGTATGTATGTCCTAACGATGTTGGTACTCTGAGGCAAAACAATAACATGATTCAAATTGTCCTCTAGCTCATGTGTGGCTACATATTTATATACAATTGAGTATACGAACTTGAAGCTTTGTAGAAATATAACTTTTGTTAATTTTGAGAAGTGTGCAAAAATCAAGCCTCAAATGTTTATTAGTTCTCGCAAAAGTTATGTAGCAAATAAAACAGCGTTTTATTTGATCCTGGTTTTTGCAATTTTTGCACCCTACACAGCGACTGATAACAACTCAGTTCTGTTCGTTCTATTAATTCTCTACACAAGAGTTGCATTATTACTTGCAAGTCCAATAGATTTTCGATTTCAAACTGTTAAAGATGGCTCCATAAGCTAATTATAGAGAAGGAACATCCGCAATTTTACTTCCTTTTAAGTCTCACGTGGATTACAGTATAGTTTGTATTTTTTTGTGAATTTTACGCTTCTGTACCTTTATCTTTTTTTAAACTCCAGGATAAAGCTACATCGTATCACAAAACTAAGGTTCCATCAATTAAGAACTCGTTTTTAGTGAATTATTCCGAATACTCTTAAATATACGTAAGATGTCGAAAAGAAAATGAACTTCTCGGCCATTGGTCATAAAAGAAGTTTTCTGACGCGTAAGATACCGTCTGGTGTTATCCAAATATCGAGCCTGCTTCCGGTAAATACCGTATATAGTATTGGTTGTACCGATACCGTAGTATTGGTTGCGGAGATTTTCAAATCTCCTCGGATGCTCGTCTGAATCCGAAATGGATTTCTTTTTCTGGTAGCTGCGTGAGTTTTGTTTTGAGTAGAACCTTTGACTGAAATTATTCAAACTAAGGGTCTTTGGTTGGTGTTGAAGGTCAAGTCTTTGAGAGATAAAGTTGATAATAGTGGAACATATACTGCAGATATTCTCGCTCAGTTGGTGAATAGTTGCGTCTTCAGCTATTAGTAGTTAGAGATAATCTCTATTCTCGTAGCGGACAGTTACGTCGATTCCAAGAATCCGTTCTTCGTTTTTTCACCACGAGGTCCGGTTTATATAGATTATCCCCAACTTAAATTGTAGGTTCGACAAATACCTCATTGTGGACTTGTAACTTGTTTGCGAGGGGAGTTTTTACCTCGTCATGCCTTTTGATTCTCAATCTCTTAGTGTGCTGACAAAGCCCTAAAATGTGCCCTAGAGTTTCGGGCTGGGCATGATATCTTCTACACATAATACGTATCTTTTTATCTGCCCTTGCTAGGACTGTTCTCGTGCCATAAGTGTTCATCCTCATCTTTATGGCGATGAAGCGAGACGGCTTTAACAGGTGGTACTCTTTTAGACACACGTTGCCAAGCTTTTCTTTCGCGAAGTCAGTCATTCCGTGGCCCTGACTTCTTAATTCGGCCCATTGTTTTATACGATCTCTTTTCAGTCTCTTCCTGGCATTTTCAATATCCTCGGAAGTAGTCAGCAAATTAATCCTCAGGGAATAGGCTATTTTCTTAAGCTTCAACTCCATACTTCCATCTATAAGTCAGGATGCTTCCGGATCAAGCGAGTTCTTTATTTTGATTGCGTTCTTTAGGCTGCCGAGGTTTACTAAGTGCTGGAATCTCGGCAACCCTATCCCTCCGTTAATTTTGGGGGTATAGAAGAAAACAACTGCGGTAGAGGGTGTTAGATGAAGGATAACTTTGACCCCTTGCCTGATTGCAGTGTCCGATAATTTCAATAGGAAATATATGATTCTGGAGAAGCTCTATCTTCTGGCCTGGTCTTAATCATAATCTTTTTATTCTTCTCATCGTACTCAGAATTTCTGGCACGATAATTCCACACCTCAGATCTTTCCATGGCCCCATTTTTGCTCCCAGGTACCTGAAGACCTCCTCAGGACCCACATTACGTATCTGCTTATTTTCTGCTTTTACCTCTGGGTCCCTGACGTACCAGGTGTCTTTCTTTGAGACCACCTGGAACGTAAAGCATTTCTTCCCAGAGATACTCATTCCTAGGCTCTTCAGGTACTCCTGGACTATGGATAGTTGCTTCTGAGCTTCCCTTTCACCCTTCCCAGGTAGGACAACATCATCGACAAAGACCAATATAGGGACCTTATTATTCTCATTGATTTTGATTCCTTCCGTGTTTTCCTCTACCACCTCCAGCAGCGGCTCCATGCATAAGTTGAGTAACAGAGGTGACAGAGGATAACCCTGTTTTACTCCTCTGAGGATTTCGATTTCGACCCCTATTTCGTCTTTTGTTTTAATTTCAGTTTTGCAGTTTTTATACATATTTTCGATTAGTTCAATTATCGGGGTCGAGATTCTTTTTTTAGGTAGACAAGGTTTAATCGCCGATTGGGGCACCGCATCAAAAGCTTTTGAGATATCTACTATTGTGTAGACACCTCCGTTGTCCCTTTTATTTTGTTCCAGGGCTGCATTTAACAGTTCCACGTTTATTTTACATCTGTTTTCAGCTGTAAAGGCTTTTTGTCTTTTGTTTTGTACGATGTCCCTTCTTATTCTCTTGTCGAGATTTGAAGTGAAAACTCTCCCAATAATAGGACTAATCGTTATAGGCCGCCAGTTCTCGGGCTTGCTTGCATCTTTATTAGGTTTTGGGATCAACGTGGTCGTATTTTCTCTCCAACTCTCCGGGAAGTGAGAGGTAAAACATAAGATGTTAAATAACAATGCTAGTACTTTAGGCAGACCTGGAATTAATAAATGTTTCTTTTGCAAGCCATCCGGACCTGCGACTGTTTTGTTCCTTATTCTTTTTATCCTCTCACTTATTTCCTCGGCGATTGTAGGTGGAAAATATTCATGAATGAACCCTCGTGAAGCACGATTTTCTGAAATTGGGGTTGTCCTGAAGTGGGGGAGTCTTGCGGTCCGATTTTTCTCCATGGGTCTTTATAAAATTTTTCCACCTCTTTTGCTTCAGGAGGTTGTCTGGCTCGTGCCAAGTAGGCCAAATCGTTGTCAATTACAACGTCGGCTAACTTCCTTGGACATTCCTTGAACATATTTTGGTAACGTGCGCACATGTACTCACGTCATCGATTCCTGTCCTTACTGTTTTTACTTATATTTCTATCTTTGCTTATTGCTCTTTTGTTCCATTTCTTAATTTGTCTTTGCTTTTGGAGCCTGCCTCTTATTAATGCTCTGTGTACAGACGTGCCGGCAAATTTATCTATTTCCTTCGCTAAAATGTCTTTATTAGTGCTGAATTTCTCCCATATATTTTTCAGTTTATTGTATATTTCCCGTATGGAAGGGGGGACTTCGGAAGTTCGTTCAATTCCCCTCCTCAGGCTGCGCCCCCAATTGTTATTTGATTCATCATTTAATTCGCTAATATTGTTCCATTCTGGCGCATTGCCTGAGTTGAGGGAGCACCCTCTCTCTGTCTCCTGGGTAACCACCTGAGTGCTCGAATCCTCACTATTTCTTTTCATCTTTTTTCTTTTATTCCTTATTCCATCGAGTGTTTTACTAGTGAGGACTTTGCTTATTTCTATATTTGGATACTGATAATCTTTGTATATTTCATCGAGCTCCTTCAGGAGGGTTACCCTTTCTACTGTCCATGTTTTACTTGGGGGTGCGTTCCCCTTTTTTTCATTTCTTACGGCAGGGTGCGAATGCTCTTCGTAGGTGGATAGCCCTCTTTGAGTCCCGAAACTCATGGGGCAATCTACGCTCCTTCATTACTTTGATATGTGCCACTACACTTCGGTATTTGGCACCTTGCCCCATATAGCTTCGGGAAACTCCTTCCACAATGCATACATCCCCATTGAATGCGGGCATCCACATGATGCAGATTAAGGTGCAGGTCCAGACCTGTCAACGTCATAAAGAAGAGATGGACTTCCCTTTTCTCGCAGATCAGACAAGCAATCTCGTCCCTCATTAGCAGCACCATTACTCTAATACTCAGGACTAGGGCCATGCCGGGTCGTCAACTATGTTCCCTTCTGAAGCGGACGAATTCCGCGACCGAGAAGCGCTGTGTCCAAGGCTTCTACGATATTCGTATTAATCTTTACAATGAGATTTTGTGATCTTTCTATAAGTTCCAAACATGTCCGTCTCATGATCCAGTTCGTAGTCAAATCGTCAACCAGAATGAATGGATTCCTTCATTTCTTGGTGTTTAGTATATGGTGTTTGGTATCTTTTATCCGAAATATCTTATCGTCTTCCGCTCCTCTGTTGCCACACTCCGTTTAGCCATGAACGCCGCGTCCGGGGGACAAATTCCACGCTGACGCGGCGTACATGTTACCGGCGGTGCCACGGGGAGGTAGGAGTGCGACTTGGGCAGACGAGACCGAAGTCGAGCCCTAGCAACTAAGACACCCCCATGGACCTACAGCACAATGCCGTTAAACAGCGGCATGCTGCTTACAACCTGTGGAACCTCTAAACGAGGCTCCATACTTCCGAGGTACCCCCTCATAGGGACTTAAAACTACGTTCATTTGAAATTGACATACGTCAATAACAATAAGTATAACATTACTAATTAATATATAAATAATAAATAAATAAATAGTTCCAATAAGTTAACAGTAAAATAAATAAATAATAAATAAATAAAAATATTGTGAACAAATAACGTGTCATCCGTCTAAAAATATATTGCCCATCTCGATGGTGCTCCTAAGTACGTTCATTATTATTGCCTTTATCTTATTATTATTTACACCCAGTTCGTTTACGATTTCTTTGGTTTTTGTAAGCGCCCCTCTGCTACCAAGTACCACTGGTAGTATTGCTCCCTTCTTCAAGCCATACATGGATTTTAGCTGGTTCAGGCATGGGAACTATTTGTCGACCTTTTCCTTGTTAGCTTTAAGGAGGTAGTCTCTATTTTCATAGCGGATTGTAACATCAACTGTGAGAATCCGTTCCTCGTTTTTTTACTACGAGATCCGGTTTCTAAAGATTACCAATTTCCTGTATTGTAGGCTCGACAAACACCTCGTTTTGTTCTCTTAGTTTGTTGCGTAGGAGGTTTTTAACTTCATCGTGCTTTTTTATCCGGAGGCCCTTAGTGAATTGACATAACCTTAGAACGTGACCTAGGGTTTCCGGTTGGGCATGAGACCTTCTGCTTGTCACGTCTATGTTCTTGTTTGTACGTGCTAATGTGGTTCTGGTGCCAAAGGTGGTTGTTCGCATTCGTAAAGCATCGATGAAGCGGGATGGCTTTAAAAGGTAGTACTCCTTCAGCTACATGTTGCTTATTTTCTCCTTAGCGAAATCAGCGGCGCCTTGGTCTTGACTTCGTAATTTGGCCCATTGTTTTAGATATTTTCTTTTCAATCTTTTACCGGCCTTCTCAATGTCCTCTGAAGTGGCCCGTCAATTAATCCTCAGGGAGTTTGCGATCTTTTTAAGCTTTTTGTCGATGTCGTCCCCGATTAAACTAGCCGCCGCTGGGTCTGTAGATGTTTTAATTTTTAAAGCGCCCCTCAGGGTACCGAGGTTCACTATGTGTTCAACCCTCGGTAGCCCTAATTCTCCATAACTTTTTGGAGTATAAAAGATCGCGATGGATCTAGATGGTATTAAATGCAAAATTGCTTTAATTTCCTGCCTGACCTCGCTATCCATAAGCTTTAAGATACCGTCGCCTGGTGGATCGATCAATAGGTCGCAGATGAATCGAGGGAATATATATTTTGTCAGTAATTCGATACTGTGGCATGGTTTCAAGGAGGGCTTCCTTATTCTTCTCACCACGCACAGAATCTCAGGCGCTATAATACCACAGTGGACGCCCATCCAAGGCCCCATCTTGGCACCCAAGTACCTGAAGGCCTGGTCGAGATCTACAGTAGCGACGATACCATCCCTGAGCTTGATCGTTGGCTCTTTTATGAACCAGGTGTCTTTCTTCGCGACAACCTGGAAAGGTTGACTTTTATCCCTGGAGATCGTCATACCCTGGTCGTTCAGATACTCTAGGAGCGCGTCCCCTTAGCGTTGTGCTTCTCCCTCATCCGCGCCAAGTAGAACAACGTCATCGGCGAAAGCCAGGACAGGCACTTTTCTCGACTTATTCACATTAATGTCACTGGTATGCTCTTCGATCGTTTCGAGCAGTGGCTCCAGGCACAAATTGAATAGCACCGGCGACAGACTCCTCTATCTTAACTCCTTTAGGGATCTTTATCTCGACCCCTATGTTCCCCTTGGACTTAATTTTCGTATAATTACCTTCATACATGTTATTTATAAGACCGATTATAGGGGTCGGCACACCCTTCCTCGCCAGACATGGTTTCAACGCCCAGTGTGGTACTGTGTCGAAAGCTTTGGAGATATTCTCTATTGTGAATGCCCCTCCCCTCTGTTTTTCTTACTGTAGCTTAAATAGCATTCAATAAATCTATATTGATTTTACATCCATTCTCGGATGTAAACCCTTCTGCCTTAGATTTTGCACAATACCCCTTCTGATCCTCCCGTCGAGGATGGAGGAGAAAATTCGGCCGAGAATGCGGCCTATAGTTATAGATCTCCAATTCCCGATCTGGCTGCTAGGCTTATTCACTTCCGGTATCAAAGTAGTTCTATTTTCCTTCCATATGGAGGGAAAATAAGAACTGTAGTACAAAATATTGAACAGTTTGGCTAGAATAATAGGCATGCCAGGAATTAGGTGCTCTTTCGTAAAACCATCTGGCCCTGCCGCAGCCTTTTCCCCATTCTACCTACTCTCTCCGCCACATCCTCAGCAACTATCGGCGGGAACATCTCATTTAAGGACAAATCGGAGGCTTTACTTCCTGGGATTGGGGCACTTAAAGGTCCTATCTGGCCCCATAAATCCTCATAGAACCTCCTAACTTCCGCGGTTTCAGGTGGTTGCTTGATCGGTTCCAGGTATGCTCGATCATTATTAATAACCTCATCGGCCAACTTCCTAGGACATTCATGGAACAACTCCTGGCAACGTGCGTAGGATTATCTCTTCCTAGAATTCCTATTCCCATTTTTACTCTTGTTCCGACTATTTGCAATTCTAGGTTTTATTCTATTACTCTTTCCGTCATTTAAACGTTCGACCGCTCCATAGAGAGATGCTCTATAAGAGCTTCTCGCGATTCTTTATACACGACCCAAATGTCTATCAACCGATCGTGAATCTCCCTTACAACAGGAGGGACCTGGGTTGGCGTCATTATCATTTTGTCTATCTGGAGCCTCCATTCCTGGATTGACTACCTACTGTTTACTCCGTCGATTTCAGGCTCTTCAAAACACTCCTTGCCTGGATCACCGAATCGCATCCTCCCTCTGTCTCCTGGGTAACCCCCGACGGCTCACATCCTTACCGATTAATTTCAACTTTCTTCTTTGATATTTAATCTGGTCGATTGTCTTACTGGAGAGGTTCTTTCCGATCTCTTTGTTGGGATATCTGTGATGTTTGTAGATCTCCCAGAGCCCCATCAGGAGGGTTATTTCATCCTCAGTCCATTTACTGGGATCTGGGGGGTCCGTTCCCCTTCTTTTAATGTTTCTTACGGAAGGGTGCGCATGCCGTTCGTGGGAGGATAGCCCTCTCTGCATCGCGAAACTCATAGGGCAAGCTTCACACTTATAGGCTCCCTCTGCCCTCGGCCACTACACTTACGTATGTGGCACCTAGCCCCATGAAGCTTCGGGAAGCTTCTCTCACAGTACAAGCATTTCCAATAAATACGTGCCTCCGTATGATGCTGATCAAGGTGCCTGTCCAGGTCGGATAACGTCATGAAGAAAAGGTGGATTCCCTTTTTTCACAGACCGGACAGGCAACCTGATTACCCACGAGAGGCACAATAATTTCCAATTTCGTTTCCGTAGACAATTCCGTTTTTCCCTCCAGAGCGGAAAAATCCGCCACAGCGCCTCCGGGACCTAGAGGCGCTGCGCCCGAGGCTATATTTTTATCATAATCGAATTCTGCGAATTGTTTTGCATTCGAACAGAAAAGGACCTTCCGTTTACCAAATCATCAACCAAAGCAAGGCAGTCGTCATCAGTNTACAAAGGAACGACTTCCATATTTGTTACGGGTAACAATGAACTTATTCCAAACTTCACGATTACTAGCAACCGTTCATCGGCAAGCCGATTTAAAGAGATGTCGTCTTTCGCTTCTTCATCGCCGCACTCCGTTTAAACATGCACGCCACATCCGGGGGGATTGCTCCTCACGCTGATGCGGCGGGCATGTCACCGGCGGTTATATTCTGTGGTGCTTCAAAATGAAGCCCCATACTTCCGAAGTACCCCCTCGTAGGGATTAAAATTCAGTTTACCTTAGAATTGACATAGTCAATAGTAAGGCAACCGCTCAAACAATAAAACTTTTAATAAATAACACGTATAAAATCATTGAATAAATAAGTAGTTAAAACAATAAGACCAGTCAACCATTTAAATTGAATAAATCATGTCATTAAGTAAAATGACTGGATAATCATTGCATATTTACAATTTCATTTGTACAATTCATTTAATAAATCAATCAATAAATACATAAATAAATAGTTTTAAAAGCGTTCGTCTATCCATCCAAGAATAAGTTGCACGTCTCTATAGAGCTACCCAACACTATCATAACAATCGTTTTAATGTCTTTCTTAGATATTCTTAGGGTTTTGAGATTCTCAACCGTTTCCGGCGTTACTGTTCCTCTGCTACCGAGTACCACCGGCAAAACGGCTCCCTCATTGATGCCATATTTCTTTTTTCATTCATTAAGACAAGACGAGTACTTGTCGACCTTTCCTTTGGCTGCTTTCTGGAGATAATCTCGATTCTCGTAGCGGACTGTTACGCCGACCACGAGAAGCCGTTCCTCGTTTTTAATTACAAGGTCCGGCTTACGCAGATTATCTCCAATCTTTATTGAAGGCTCGACAAAGACCTCATTCTTGCTCTGCAACTTTTTGACGAGGAGAGTTTTTAACTCGTCATGCCTCTTTATCCTTAATCCTTTCGTGTATTGACAGAGTCCCAAAATGTGTCCTAGGTTCTCGGGCTGGGCATGACACCTCCTGCACATAACATCAATTTTTCTGTCTGCTCTAGCTAATGCCACTTTAGTGCCGAAGGTATTTGTTCTCATCTTAATGGCATCAATAAAGCGAGACGGCTTTAGCAAGTGGTACTCGTTGAGCCACACGTTGCCAAGCTTTTCTCTTGCGAAGTCTGCTACTCCTTGTCCTTGACTTCACAAGTCGGCCCATTGTTTGATATGTCCATATTTGAATCTCTTTTTGGCCACTTCTATGTCCGAGATAGTTGCCGGCCAATTTATTCTAAGGGAGTTGGCTATCTTCTTCAACCTCAACTCCGTGCTCG
>NW_025219987.1:682468-715213 GCF_014825855.1 Bombus pyrosoma
TCTCGGCCTTACTTAAATCCTTATTTGGTTTTGGAATCAACGTGGTCCTATTCCCTCTCCAATTCTCCGGATAGTGAGAGGTATAGCATAGAATATTAAAAAGAAGTGCCAGTACTTCTGGCAGGCCCGGGACTAATAAATGCCTTCTTTCCAACCCGTCCGGACCTGCTGCTGTTTTGTTGCGGATATTTTTAATCCTCTCACTAATCTCTTCAGCAACTATGGGCGGGCAATATTCATGTATGAGACCTCCCGAAGTTTTATTAGTTGGTATTGGGGGATCTAATGGGCCTTTCTTCCCCCATAGGTCTTTATATACTTCTTCAATTTCTTTAGCTTCGGGAGGCTGTCTGGCGGGGACCAAATATTCTAGGTTGTTATTAACAACCATGTCCGCCACCCTTCTCGGACATTTGTCAAATATATCTTGACAACGTGTGTATTGATAACGCTGTCGTCTATTTCCTTCAATTTTTCTGTTGCTCCTTTTATGACTATTAATCTGTTTGTTGGAACTTGCCCTCTGTTTAGGGGTCCTGTCACCCTTTTTGTTATGATTCTTAAGTTCTCTATATAGAGACGTGGCGACGAACGTATCAAATTGTGCCGCTAAAATTGAAGAATTATTTTTATTTTCTTCCCATATTCTTTTTAATTGGTTAAAAATCCTTCGTGTGGGAGGGGGGACTTCGGAAGTCTTCTCTATTTCTTGCAACAGGCAACTCGCCACTCGGTAATTGAGTCCCTATCTAGCTCCTCAATACAAGCTGGCGCATTGCCTGGAGTAACGGGATCGCACTCTCCCTCTGTCGCCTGAGTGGCCCCCTGGGAGCTCGCTGCCTCACTACTAGCCTTTATTGCTCGTCTCTTTTTCTTAATTTGATCGATTGTTTTAGTAGTGAGGATCTTACTAATTTCTACATTGGGGAATCTCTCATTTTTATATATTTCGTCGAGCTCCTTCAGGAGGTTAATTTCTTCTTCAGTCCAAATCCTTGTATTAGGGGGGTCCGTTCCCATTCTCTTTTCGTTTCTAACGGCAAGGTGCGCATGCCGTTCATGTGTGGATAGCCCTCTCTGGGTGCCGAAACTCATGGGGCATGCTTCACACTTATAAGCTCCACCACTGATTGTTCTAGTGCCACTATACTTTGGTAGATGACATCTAGCCCCATGAGGTTTCGTAAAACACCTTTGGCAAAAATTACATGCCCATTGAATACGGGCTTCCACATGATGAAGACTGATGTGCCTGTCCAGGTCTGTTAAGGTCATAAAGAAAAGGTGTACTTCCCTCTTCTCACAGACCGGACAAGCCACCTTGTCCCCCATCAGCGGCACCATCACTTTAAAAATCGTATACGGGGATAAAGCCAAGTCGTCAACATTAGTCCCCTCCAGAGCGGAAGAATCCGCCACAGCGCCTCCGGCACTGAGAGGCGCTGCGTCCGAGGCTTGATTATTTTCATTATCGAATTTTAAAATCGATTTGGTTTCTTTGCATTGTTTCCTTCCATAATCCAACTCGTGTCCTTTTACTAACCAGTCGTCAACAATCATCCAAGGAACGAGTTCCATTATTTAATATTCTACAATATTTACTTCACGGTTGCTTGAACCGTCAATCGGCAAGCCGATTAAAATAGAATAGGTGTCTCTCGCTCCTGCGTTGCGGCACCCCCTGCGTTTAGCCACGCACGCCGCATCCGGGGTGATAGCTCCCCACGCTGATGCGGCGGGCATGTTACCGGCGGTACCACGAGGAGGTAGCAGTGCGACTTGGGCAGGCCAGACCGAAGTCCTCTGCCCCGGTGACCTACGACTTAAGAGAGTCATAGTTACTTCCGCCGTTTATCCGCGCTTTTTTTAATTTCTTCACGTTGACATTCAGAGCATTGGGCAGAAATCACATTGCGTCAACATTCTTGGGGCCATCGTAATTTGATTAGAGACAGCCACGCCTGGGATTCTCTTATCGGTATTACCCTTTGCTACGGCGATTCGGTTCGCCGTAGCATCCCGACTGAATTGGACCCGAAAGTGTATGTATTACTCGTCGACAGTTTATCTCGGAAGAAAAGGGACTTTTCTTTAAAAAAAAATATAGCCATAATTTCTACATAAAGGATATAAACTTATTTAATGGGTATAAAGAGTTTGATTAACGGTTGAAAATAGTGAAAGAATAATATACAGTGATTAATAATTTAATTCAGTGTGATATGTTTTGAAACATGCAAACAGGTACAAGTCAACATCACATTCTTGGCATTGATAACGAGATTCTCGTCTTTTATCGTTCCTCGCACACCCAACACATCTTCGTGATCTACTTGTTCCTGTTGCTTCATAAAGTGAAGGAAAACTTGGACTGGCCAGAAGAGAAGTGGGAGTTCGTAACAAAGGACGTATATCTCCACTTCCGCCAGCTTACAAGGAGCGTTCTGCAGGGAAAAGAAAAGAAGAGAAGGGAGACCCTGCGAGAAACGGGAGGAACAACGCACCAACGACAACAGGGACCAACCTCCAGATATAAGATCGACACAGCCGGGCGAGCAGACAAGCCAGCAACCGAGAAAAAGTCTGAGACTGGCTGGAAGGACACCCGATCAAAGCAGAGAGGAAATATGAACACAAAAACAACAACGAAGGGGATGACAGCATGAAATCTGGAACCTGCCGCTACAGAGGACTCAAAAAAGGGAAAACGACATAAAAGAGTTCGGGAAAATATTCAAGGAAAAGACGCAGAAAAATACAACGAGCTGGAGAGGAACACCTGCGACCGTCAATGCAGCCGGCACCCATGAAGATGAGTGCTGTGACGGTGCAGGTTATAATGAGTTATATACTTCAGGAATGGCACGGTCTCCCGAATGGCGGACTTCGCGCTCACACTCTGCAAACACCAAATTCATTGATTTGTACCTGGCTGGATTTGGTTTGTTCTTGCCCTTTCCTAGCAAGGGAACCACTTTCCGCATCTTCCATATCTTAGGAAGATACGCAGGTTCAAGAGATCATTGAAGATCGAAGTGAAAAGGAATGTGTATCTATGCGGGAGCTATATTGGAATTTCGTTGAAGATATCAAAGTCAGATAGCCTTTTCCCATTTGGATATTGAATCGTTAATGAATGTACCGATGTGAAATAATTCTCTAAAACATCGGAGCCGGAGCGGTTACTAGCCTTGTTTCATCGGGTGAAGGCACAGACCTTGTTCCAGCGGCTCCGACTCAACGAAGATCTAAATTTTCAAGGTTATGAAATTTGGGAATCTGAGAGGATCACCACACACATTTCGGCGCACACATTCAAAATTTGTACCCAGTAGTCTGGCGGGATTCACGAAGCTTACCGCACGGTAGAAAGGAGAGCGGACAAAGAATGCTTCGCTACATTCAAATAACAAAAGCTATTGTAACGAGTGATAAAACTTTAACAAGTTTAAAGTGATGAAATAGCGCCCGAACACAATGAAAATGAAAGATCTGTATAAAGAACAGTTCATAATTTAAATGGAAGTCACGGCACACAATCGTGAACAACAGAAGCACGCGTACACGTTTACTCTTGGCGTCTCATCGCGTTACTATTAAGTTCTGGGGAGCTGGCGGCAGCGGAGACGTCATGATTTCAACTTGTTTGTCGGCTTGGTACCAGTAACGATACATCTTCTGTCCTGTCGCACTAGGCGAGGAGGATGTTCAACTGTGAAAGACGGTAGAATCGTCTGAAGAAAATTTGAGGGCGAAGATCACGAGGTTAGCCCTGTTGCCTAGCACTTGCCTAACTTGCGGAAACATGCTCTTAGAATCTTTAATTCTTTGGATCCAGAGAAATCGTGAATCCATCATGAGCCTTCTTGATACGCCTTTTTATGGCTCTATAGCACTTGCCGTGTTCCATGAACGATGGGATAGAGTAACATAGTGTGCCGAAGCGCTTCTTCAGCCGATTTCGGATTCAGGAGATTCTGTGTTTGTCTTGAAGCAAATCTCTGAAGTGGGAATCCAGATATCTCTCAACGAAATTGAAGTCCTATGTGAGAGCTGGAATGGAGGCTTCTAAGGCCGAAGCAATATTATTATTTATGGTCTGGAGGACGATCTTTACTTCTGCCGACTGTGTACTACTGACTATTATCTTAGTGTTCTTATCCTCGTGGACAGAGATATCAAATGCTGACAGCTCTGTGCAGAAAAGTATCCAGTTTTTCGCGAGTACCAAATCCAAGAACGACTGCGCCTTGACAAATCAAATGCCATCAAAATCAGTGTCACTGAACTGGAGGATCAGATCCACCTGTTACTCGTTAAATCAGTGTCACAGGTTTTCGTATCTGTTATTATTTAACGTGCTGCACCAGGGGACGTATCTCGCGTTATAATCACCACCCAGTATGAAAAAATTGTATCGCACAAATAGAGTTTTTTGAAAATCGCGTCATATTCTTCGACGAAGACGTTGTGACAAGACACAAGCTTAAGAGGCTGCAACAAAAATAGAATATATGAAAAGCCGCGTTGTTTGCTAAGTTTATCGTGACAACTGAAAGCTCCATTTTCCCCTTGTCTGTACGTGTTTAGTGAGTATCGCTTCAAAGTTAAATGCCATGCTAATCGAAATGACTTAAATGATTATAATGGCACATGAGTCGTAGGTCGAGGCGGATCGAGAGCGTCTCATGTTGTTGTTGTACCTCGAATCACATCGATATACAAAAACAGAGTCACCGTTATAGGCAACCGTCGATCTTAGACAAATTCGAATTATCCGACTCCCCCTCGACAAGTATAAATATACAGACGCGATCGCGGGCGAGGGTAATATACAGTGTGTAGAGGTTTATGTGTGTAGAGGATGGTTGTTACGTGAGGTTTAAAGGACGAAATTGCTCGTTGTTGAAACCGTTGAATATATTTAAATTAATAAATTAATGTACAACCTGTATACGTGAGTCGTTAGTACAAAGTATTAATCGCAAAATAAAATCGCGGGTAAATACTTGTTAATGCTCGTCGCATAACTCGGTGGATACTCGAAGATACTCGGAGATACTGTAGATACTGTTATATACTCGGTATATGTGTCCTGCTCGCGATCGCGTCCGTTTATTTATGCTGGTCGGGGGGTAGTCGGAAAATTTGAATTTGTCTTCATTCGACGGTTGCACATAGCGTCGATACTGTTTTGCCCTGAGTCTATTTGTTCTTACATTACTTGTATCCTAACGATCTTGATACTCCGAGGCAAAACAACAACATGATTTGAATTATCCTCTGACTCATGTGCCGCTACAAGTGTATCACACAGAGTATCTAGAGTATCTCCGAGCATCTTACGAGTATCTCACAGACTATCTCACGAGTATTTATCGAGTTACGCGACGAACATTAACGAGTATTTATTCCGCGATTTTATTTTGCGATTTATACTTTGTATTAACGGCTCACGTATACGGCTATACATTAATTTATAATTTTAAATATATTCGACGGTTTAAACAACGTGCCATCTCGTTCTTTAAACATCAGGTATTAACTATTCTCTACCTGACTTCGGTTCGTATGGCGACTGTTTACGAGCATCAGTCTGGTTTGTTTAGTGCGCGTCGATGTCTACCGAGTTTCGTCGAACTAAATGGCACGGGAAGGGGTTAAAAAGAAATAGTTGTAGCGGCACTCGACTGTAAATATTCCAAAGGTTTCTGTCCCGTGGCTCGCTACACAAAGACCCCATTCTTCGGACAAGATGATAGCCAAATGTCGATACATCTTCACTGTATATTTCCAGCTAGACTAAGGACCCGCTATAAATATTAGAATTTATTTAGCTGAGTTTTTTCAAACTAACAAATAGCCTTAGTCTTAGCAGCTCCTAAATATATCACCTACCGCGGGAAGATACGAGAAATCTTCTTTTCTCACGTAGGACGCTTCCGCTAGCATCTCTCTCTCTTTCTCTCCCAAGGGTGGTTAGCATCTTTCTCTAATCACCAACATGGAAATTGACCAATTAACAGCAACGTCAATCTCCCTCACTTTCCGAACGAAAGTATCTCTCCACGAATCCGATGATCTCGTGTCCTCAGACATACCCCGATATAGTTTTCCTCTGCAGCAGCATCGTAACGGAAAGTCATTCACGTACGATCTCATCAGCGAGTTACACAGCGTCTTTACGATCAGTGAATGCTCCGTGCTTTAACAAATAGTTAGTTGAGTAATACTTGTACTGTACACAAGTAAGTCGAGTACGACTTAGAATTTGGAAGAAAGCACATTTGCTATTCCGTTGACAGTGGATTCGTTATTGAGCCTAAAATCTTTCTCTCACGTCGCGGAAGGCTCCGTCTCCATAGCATTCTCCGGGCGTTCCCCTCGCAGTCGGTGCGTCCGACTTCTTCGTCCTCACTTCTGGCCTTCGCGCAGCCAGTTGACGGCGGCGTCATTTTCTTCCTCGTCGCCGCGTAACCGCCGTCGCCTGAACGGTTCTTGCCTCCTGTGCGGGCCGATGGTTTGCATGCCCGTGACCCCATACGGGATGCGGGCCGTCCCAGGTCCGTGCACACCGGACACTTAGATACTCGCGTCGAGCAGTCCCTGGCGCGATGTCCGTCCGCCCGTAGCAGCGCTCCGACCGGTAGACCGTCGACGTGCAGTCCCGGCGCACGTGACCCGACTCCATACACCTGAAGTATTGGAGTCGGCGCGCCGGCAGAGGGGAAACCCTCGTCGTTGACCAACCTATATTGATCTTACCTCCTGGTCGGGCTTCTCCTCCTCCGCTGATTTTCCTGGCCGCTGTCACCGGGCAGCGTAGCCATACCGACCCGAGGCCACGAGGAACGGAGCGTATGACTCCTACGTTGACCTTGTCGTCGCGGCGGCCCCCGGCCTCGGCAACAGCGGCCACCACCTCCTCCGGGGTGACCGAATCCTCCAGTCCGGTCACTCTTAGCCCAGCCGTCCTTCGTGGCACGGTTACCTTGGCAGGCAAGTCCTTCAGCGTGGCCGCCATCCGATCGGTCAGTCGTGATGCTTTGCTCCCAGCGTCTTGGCCTGAGATCTCGCACAGAAACGCCCCCGTAATAGCCTTTCTCGGTCTTAATTCCGTGATGTCGAGGTCGGGGAGCTTGACTTCCCTCTTCACCACCGACATCGCATCCCTATACGTGAAGTCCGAGCCGACGCTCACGGGGATCTCACCCCCTCACCCGCTCCGCTACCGCATCCCACCCCACGGAGATCCCGGGCCGATGGTCATAACGTCGGGTTCCTCCGACCATCTCCGAGATCCCCCTGTTCGCGTGTCTCCTTCGCCAGACGCATGAACGCGTCCGGGGGCCTGGCGGCCCACCCCCGGACGGCTACGGTTGCTCGATGACGACGCAGCGGGGCCCGCTTTACAACCCGTGGCTGCGCCGGTATTGGGGTATCTCTCCCCTGCACCGTGAACAATTTTCTACTTGTCGGCGTCCTGTTGTTACCGATCCGCCACAAACTTGTTGACTGACAATTAAGAACTGATCAGTTTTAGTTCTGGATGTTAAGCTCCTCTGCTCTAAGTAGCTACGCTTATTTATGCTAAAACTACGATGAGATAATTGGCACACGGTGACTTATTCCCCAAAAACGCGAACTTTCGGCGCGTAACTATTTCTTAAGACATTGTCTTTGTTTCTTCTGATGTCCTTCCAAAAGTATTACGGCTTCTTCTCTCCGCTTATGTGCTTTTCGTGGAAATGGTCGGGGGAGTACCGGAAAGTTCGAATTTGATTCCAGTTGACGGTTGCACGTAGCAGCGATATTGTTTTGTCCAGAGTTTGTTTATTATTACATTTCGTACATCGTAACGGTGTTAATACTCCGACGCAAAACAACAACATGAGTCACCCTCGATTCGAATCGTCCTATAACTCTTGTGCCGCTACAGATATATTTTTTTCATTTATTTATTTAATTTGTACCTTACAATTTACCCATTCGGTAAATCTTTCTAACTTTATTGCTAATTAACATTGTCAATGCAGTACTTAAGCCATGTATAACTAAGCCATGTATGACTAAGTTTCTTAGTCCTTATTTTGCCTTTTACTTTTATTTACAATATTTTATGAGTAAACAATTAAACATATTTCTTGCATCACACAGGACGATTTTAAGTGCGACTCTCTGTATAAATCATTCTGTATGGTTATGTAATTATTTCATTCTAACGGATTGTAATTAATTGTAAATGATTCTCATATGTAAAAGCACGATAACTGAAACAGCAGATTACGTGTAGGAGTTGTGTTGTTTTTACAAAAGATATCCTACCTATTCCCATTGTTCGTTTTCATTTCCCATTCTTTTTTCTTTTGACACACTTTTATTGGTTATGTTATGTTAACATTACAATTGATACAGAACATACTTAATATTCATATAAGTTTTACAAGTTTATATTTTCTAAATTTTATATTCTATAAGTTATGTGTGTCACGCAATGCATATGGAAAATCGCTGTAATAAATTACGAAAATTATAAAAGAAAATCTAAAGTTATAGTAGGTATCCTATTACATTTTTTATTAATTGCTGTTGAGGTATTTTGAAAGCAAACTAATAGAGTACAAGTCTACCCAACATTTCATTCTTTTATTTCTCACTAAATTTTGCAAGTGAGTCTTCCTTCAAGGGAAAGTTTTAAATAATAATGAAATTGACAGAATTCTGCTATTACAGTAAACAATTAATTATATCGTCATAGAAGTTACAAAATTTGTTAGTAGAAATGGAAAGATAGCAACATGATTGCTTAGAAGTGCTACAAAATATAAAACAAGAAAGAGCAGAGAGCAGTAGCATTGGCAAAAGAGGATTTGCTAAAATAGTAGGTCTTGCGATAAACTGTACAATATATTTTGCAGCGATATAAGCATTTGCAACATAAAATGTTACAACCTTAGATATCACATCTCAACGTAAAGAAAAACGTATAGAGTTCATAAAGATACGTGTACAATATACAATGTAGAAAACATTAAAGAAATGCAATCCGTTTAGTTGAACGGAATTGTAGAATATTCAGGAAGTTTCTAGCCAACAATATATTATCTACTATATCGTAATTTATCGTACATTGACATATGTTGGAGATATCTATAACAAGTCTAAAGATATAGATATTGGCCATCATATCGTCGAAAACTCTATGCAGATTGGACAATGACACAGCGACGTTTTGAACTTGTGATATCTATTTATGTGATGGGGAATTTGAATAATTGGCAGACTCATAAATAATTATTAGCAAAAAATAAAAGAAAAAAATTTGCGGCTTGAAATTTGACACAGTAACGGAAAAAAGATGAACAACATGATTCGCTTAAAACGTGCAAAATTATATACAGATACATGTATAACAAGAAGAAAATTATAACGATTCCAATGTTTCGTTTGTGCACTCAAATCACATGATCGCGTGAATAGTACACAGTTTAGTAACAACTTTACTCAAGGAAACGGACCCAATTCTTTTTGTCAGATATGCAATGCAGCACATCATTTTTCTAATCATGAAGACGAGATTTTCATTATTTCACAAACGAATACGTTTGTATACTTCGAATGTGGTATCATGCTTTATCTGTAAGGAAACTATATCCAGAATTTTAAATTGTTTCTCTTAATACAAGGGTTGTGTAATGTAATATAGCAACAATAATATAAAGTAATATCAAATGAACAAATGAGATCGCAATTGATGGAAAAGGTTGAAAGATGCAAAAACTTCTTGAAGAAAATTAATGAACATCTAAACAATATTTGAAAATTGAAAATCTTATGAACAACCTACTTTTCGATAAATATGCGCCATTTACCACAGACGTATTTGCATTTTCTCGTACAGAAAAATGCAATTCGCGTAATTTGACTTCCAATTGCCAAACAGGAGCACAACATTTCACTGCTTTGGCTGCAGGCAACGCACTCCGTAATTTCCTCTTTTATGTCGTTGCAGTCATCCCTGTACGAGTTAAAATGAAAACTGACCATAGTCACGGTGTAGATGACAATACAATTAATACAATGTATCAGTGCGGTAGTACATATTGTCAACAATTACGTTCCTCATCAAAGCACAGGTGTCGAGCCCACCCAAAATTTTCAAACCAACGTCACTGCACTCAAGACTGTCAATAGATAATATGCAAAGAAAAACCTGAAAACACCTGAAGTCAAAAAGGTTTCAAGTGAAAACATTTAGTGCTTGCACAGGAGACTAAAATCAATCTGTATGAAAATTGCAACTGCTTATGAATGCATTTTCGATTTGGATTTGAAAATCCTGTAAGATATTCTTGTCGGCATTTGAGTCTATTGAGACAAGCATCTCATATGGACTGCCTTAAAATGTATGGAGTTTATTGTTCTGAATAATCTATTCCTGAAATGGGGCTCTTGCCAAATTTTTAACACAGGTCATTTTGTGAAATTACTTAATCATATGTCGCACTGCACCACTATAGTAAATTTGGGTATCAAAAATTTGATCTATATGAACATGTGCTGAACTCGATGTATATTTTTATTACCATCGTATGATATTACTCCATATCATGAAATATATACATGCTGTAATAGGAGTACTATCGAGATGATGATGTTTAAAGGAAAATAAATCAGAATCGTTGCCTCTCAAATCTCTTCAAATGAGCGAGTGGCAAATGACGATGCGTATTGGCAAGGTTGCTCGATGAAGACCAATTAGAGGGAAAAAGAACAGGAAACCGATAGAACACAAAGAGCTAATTAATGTAAGGGAGGAAAGCTAAAACTCCAAATAAGGAACAAAAAGGAACAAGCTGCTTATGATGCTATCGTTTCCGGTCTTCTATATTCGGTCACAATTGTCGATATCGCTCTTGCAGTATATTGTAACAGGTTGTAGTATATTTGAGCATATTGTAACATATTTTGACGCACACAACCTCTTCGATCACTTGTTTTCACCATTAAGACAGAAGAATAAAATGCTGATTGAAGATGCTTATTGTGATCTCAACTTAAGCAAGGAGACACTTCTTGTGATGTATATTCGAAACGGAAACATGTATCAACCTCGATGATGGCCTTCATGGTTAGATTGAATTTTAGGTTTAAAAATATGTATTTCAAAATGTGGCAAGAAGAGGATAAAATAAATTGTTAGTAATACTGAAAATTAATTTTATTTTTACTGAAATTACTGAAATTGATACTAAGGTCAGTGAAATTATTATTTTTCTAAAAATATTCAAGCCTTGAACTTTTTTTCATGGGGAGATCCTCATGGACACTGTCAGGGTAGTGTCGGATTTACCGACTAAAACCCTCTTGTAATACTTAGAATCATTCTGTAACACTCTAAACCGTTACTCCGTTGGATCTGCATAATAAACTCTATTATCATATATAAAGGTCAATTTCTTCATCTTATTAATGAAACGTTCGAATTGTGACGCGAGGAGATCACCGGCGATCTTATCCATTTCGTGATTTATTGTGTCTCCGACGTGACAATGGCTTACTTGACGCCTAACAGAGGTGCATCGGGACCTCCTCCGAAATTCAAGACTTGAACTGCTCCGCATATTCATCGGATCTGAGTATTGGATACAGAAAATGTCCGGGTAAATTTAGTTAAAAATGTTTCTGCATCAGGAAGTCAATTTCAAACAGTAAGTTAACTTGAGAGAATTAAATTATAAAGTTCTGGAAGAATAACATAATTTTGCATAAAAATAATACAAAAATGAGTACATCGAAACATTTTACAAAAGAAACAAAGCATGAAATGTTATAAAAAGTGAATTGTTTATTCGTTTTACAACATATTTTACATAACATGCTCTATCAGTTTGTTACCTCAAATTTGTCTTTTATTTAAATTTTCTTACATAATTTTCATAACATATTCATGAAGTAACGTTGAATATGTAGTACGATGCTATAGGCCTACTGCGAGGTAACACATTTTAAAAACAGCAACACTAGTAGAGAAAAAGTGTTCAAGCCTAGATTCAAATATGATACAGTGCTGAAAAACTAGCATTAATATATCATAACAAGCAAAATGTATCTTCATATTCTATGTGCTGCTAGCGATTTTCCACATGTTCAACGAGATATGCAGTACAGCGGACGTATAAATTTGTCTTTTTATTTTTGTTGAGTCAAAAATCAGAATATTGAGTATGTTATTTTCCCGCTGATTGTAAAATCATAAATTGTAAAAGTGTCACGGCTCATTTTATTATCGTAACATCTGTTCAAAATTTGTCAATGTATATTGGGATCTGGGGATTACAGTAATGAATATGCAACAATCGCGATGCAATGCCCCCGCGAGAAGAGCCCGGACATTATATTTATTCTTATCGTGGGTTCGATAATAAAATATCCTTCTTGCTTTTGGCATTTCTTCTACATTGTAATTTTTTGTAACAGCTTTGTCCAATGATACGGTCAAAGATGTTTCGATAAGCGGGTTGAAGTAATAGATAACAGTAAGTGAGTAATTCTCCATACACCTCCGGGTGATAGGCTGGAGGTCCTTCATCCCAAGAACCGTAGAATTCCTCTCCTTATTCTTGTTCCGTATCCCCTGATGATTCTGATGGCAGTTATCCTGTGCAGCCTCCTGAGAAGCAGGATGCTACGGTGACTCCCCATCAAGTAGTGTGAGCGCAAAGTCTCGCCTTTCGGCAGACCGTGCCATACCTAGAGTATATAACTCATACTGGCTTCGCTCATATATTTTATCCACTTCCCAGCCCCCACCCATCCAGGGAGCGGCGTGCATAGATGGTCGGCGCGCGACTTGGAAAAACCCTGCCATCTCCTTACGGGTCATTGGACAAGTTGAACCTACCCTTTCGGGCGACAGCTCGCTTAGCCGGTATGACGCGATGCACGCATCGCGCCACGCCGTTACCAGCAGAGGCCACGAGGAGGCGGATTTGCCAGCTTATAGCTCGGTCCCAGCAGGTTGGCTATCTAGCCGATTGTCCCCTGCACCGTCTCGGCACTCATTTGCATGGGTGCCGCCTGTGTTGACGGTCTCAGGTTTCCCTCTCCGGCTCGTTGTATTTTTCTTCGCCTTGTTTCCTTGCCTATTTTCCCAATACTCTTTTATGTCGGTTTTCCTTTCGTGAGTCCTCTGTAGCGGCAGGTTCCAGGTTTCATGTTGTCGTCTTCTCCGTTGTTGTTGTTGTATTCATGTTTCCCCTCTGCTTTGCTCGGGTGTCCTTCCAGCCAGTCTTTGATTTCTTCTCAGATGCTGGCTTGTCTGCTCACCCGGTTGTGTCGATCTTCTATCTGGAGGTCGTCCCTGTTGTCGTTGATGTGTCGTTCCCCCCGTCTCTCGCAGGGTCTCCCTTCTCTTCTTTTCCTTTTCCTGCAGAACGCTCCTTGTGAACTGGCGGAAGTGGGGGTATACGTCCTTTGTTACGAACTCCCACTTTTCTTCTGGCCAGTCCAAGTTTAGTTCTTGCATCGCGTTCCGCAGTTTTTGACGATCTTCGTCGAAGATTGGGCAATCCTCGAGGATATGTTGAGGGGTTTCTTCCTCGCCGCAGTCGCACGTGTCCACTTCGCTCAGACAAAACGTCTTGAGCTTGCTGTTGAAGTCTCCATGACCGCTAATGAACTGTGTCATGTAGTGGTCAGGTCTTACCCAGCGGTACTGAAGCCTGTCTTTGACAGATCCTGGATCTGACTTCTATTAGGAGGTCGGTCGGAATGACCCCCGCGATAACCTGTAGTGCCTCTGTTGATGTTCTATAGGCCTTCGTCGCTCGAAGGAGTGCCATCCTCTGTGATCGCATAAGCATGCTTCTACTTTTTTCCATTCAACAGATCGCTCCAGCCGGCCGCGGCGTACGTGGTTATCGGCTCGAACAGCCCTTTATATAAGGTACGCATGGCCGCGTGTCCGAGTTCCCACCTCGCCTTGGCCGCTCTCGCCAGACTGCTGAATAGTTTCTCGCATTTCTTCGCTACTTCGTACACATGCCTGTTAATTTTTAGGCCGCTTTCAGGGTACACTCCCAGGTACTTTATCGCTTGTACCATTCTTAAGTTCTTGCCGTTGATCTTGATGATTGGTGGTCTTTCCGCGTCAAGTTTGCCTTTGACGAGCAGCATTTCCGTCTTCTCCGCCGATAACGATAGTTTCTTCCTATTGCACCAGGTAGAAACGCGTGTGACTACTTCCTGTCCTTTCTCTTGTAGTTCCTTCCTCGCGTTTCCTGCGACTAGGATCACTATGTCGTCTGCGTACCCGATCGGTTCACAATCTATCGCGCTTGTCGTAAGTTCCGCCAGCAGGTCATCAAATATCAGATTCCAGTAGCTTGGACCCAATACCGATCCCTGCGGGCATCCTTTCGTGACGAGCTTGCTGACTGTATCGTTTTTCCCGATGATTTGCATGGTTCTGTCCGAGAAGTAGCTCCTCGTCAACCGATATAGGTTGTCGGGACAGCCTCTTCTCTTCAGCTCATGCAATACATTCGGCATACATACACCATACATTGTCGAAGGCTTCAGATATGTCGAGTGCAAGTGCGAGGACGTACTTTTCCTCGCTCTTTCGCTCGACTTACACGCGGAATTTAGTGATCGCGTCCACCGTCGATCTCCCAGGACGAAAGCCATATTGTCGGTCCGAGGATAACATGTGTTCGTGAAAAATGGTCGCCATCCAAGTAGCCATCAGTCTTTCCAGCAACTTGCCCACCATAGACAATAGGCAGATTGGCCTGTAAGACTTCGGGCTACTCCTGTCCCGTTCTGGTCCCTTCGGGATGGTGATGACGTTCCCCACTTTCCATCTTCTTGGAAAGACGCCCCAGATAAGGCAGCCGTTCATGAGCCTAAGGAGTTCTTGGTGAGTTCCTCCCCAGACGCGTTGAATTACTTCTGCTTCGACTGCCACTGAGTTCTTCGAACCGAAACTCTGGGGTGTCTTCGACATTCGGCGGAGCTATCATTTCACGCCTGATTACTGCCTGCTCCGGCGTGTCCGTATCTTCCTGGTCGTCGGGCAACAGGGCAGACAGCATCGCCTCCGCAGTCGTTCGCCAGTTGGAGGCTTCTCCTTGTGGCATCCGCAGGGTCGACACTATTTCTTAGCTTCTTAGTTTACCCGTAACCGTTCGGTAGGCGATGCTCCAGGGTTCTTTATTGCCTTCCTTCGATACGAATTCTTGCCAGCTTCGTATCTTGGATTTCGTAATCGCTTTAACGTACTCTTTCCCAGTGTCCCTATACCGCAGCTTTTCCTGTTCCCTCGTTGCGGGGTCCCTAGCTCCTTGGTATCTTCTTCTTGCCCGGTAGGTGTTCCTCTTTGCTCGTGTGAGCTCGGGCGTCCACCATGGCACTGACCTATAGTGCCATTTCTTCTTTGGAATGGCCGCGTCGCAGGCTTTTATGAGGTCTTCCTGCATTCGTTCGGCCATTGGTTCGATGTCGTCCGCCTGCTGGAGAGTTGTTTCTCGGAGTGCCTCTTTCTCCTCCGCGACAACTCTTTGTAACACCTCCCAGTCGGCTATCCTTGTATTATACCTACTCTTCCGAAGCTGCGGTAGGGTACTCTTTTCTTCGAGATCCAGGCGCGTCTCCAAGATCCTATGGTCGCTGGAGGTTCCGTCCTCGCGAACTTTCCAGTCTTTCACGAGCGGTATAGCTTCCGGACTCGCCATTGTTATGTCGATGTCCGATCGGCCTCGAGTCGTCTCGAATGTATGAGCCTGCCCCTGTTGGTTAAGGACATGGAGGCCGTATTGTGCAATAATGGCCTCCAGATCCTCTCCTCTGTCGTCGATGGTCTTGCTGCACCACAAAGCTGATTTTGCGTTAGAGTCTAGGCCTATAATGGCTTTCTTTCCTCTCAGACTCCTCAGTACCTTGTCCAGTTGTTTGATGCCGATCTTGATGTTCTCGGTCGGCGGAAGGTACTGGCTTATCATGTAAATTTCCACTTCTCTGTCGCTTACCTGTACACACGCGCAATGCGTTGTGCAGAGTCCGGCAACTTCGAGTGGCGTTAGGTGCTTGGACTTGACTCCGATTGCCGCCATTGGCGGATCATTTTTCGAACCTCGACAGGCGATCGCGATTCCTGTTCCGAGTCCATTTGTCTTTCCGTCGACGCTGTATGGCTCTTGCATCAGCAAGATTTCACCGCCATCAGCTTGCATCTGCGTCCTGATCTCGTGGGGAACTGTTTTGGATCTCTGCATGTTATGCTGCAGAATCCGTATCCCCCATTTTCTCCCACGTCCTCTTCCGTTATTGTTAGTCGCCCTACTCATACTTTGTTCTGAAGACAGCTATTTCCAACGCCTTCTTGTACATAGGGCAGTTCGCATTGGAGGCTGCGTGATCGCCCTTCTCTCCTGCAGTTCACGCAGCTGGCGTTCTTCTCCTTATTTTTGCACTCTTTCGTGCTGTGTTCGCTCTCCGCGCAGTGCGCGCAGATTTCATAGTTTATGCGGCAGTATTTTGCCATATGCCCGTACCCCTGACACATGTAGCAGCGACTAACCGCGATGTAGTCGCAGACCTTACACGCGTTCCATGATATATGTATTTTCCCCTTTAGTAATTTTTCCCTTACCTGGGGGGGGGGGGTACTTGCATCACCCAGTTGGTTTCATCAGAGTCTTTGCGGCCAGTTCTGAAGCAGAACTTGATGGCTTCCACGTCTTTATCCTTCAGCCTGTCCTGGTTCTGCTTCTTCATACAAGCCATTATTTCTTTCTCCGGTATATCCCGCTGTACATCATACACAATCACCCGAGTTGTCTCCTTTGCGGAGTGCTGGTTTTTAGGCCAGTCTCCTTCAATTTCGCGTTCTCCGTGAACGCTTTTAATCCCTCTGGTTTCGTCGTTTCCACGACTAGGCCATTTCCGCTGATCTTCTTTACAGCGGTGACTTGTATCCCCTTTTTGCGCGGATTTACCAAGGTAAACACCGCTTCCCTCGCTTCCTCGCTGGTCTTAATATCGCTGTCCGCCGCCTCTGGGCGGATAATTACCACGTTCTTCGGTGGTTTCACGGCGCTCTGCCCGACCTTATTACTGGTCATTTTTTCCTTCTCCGCGTAGGAAGGCTCTTTCTGCTCTGTCCTTGCGGTTTTCTTTACCGCTGTCTCCAGCCGCTTGCTGGCTTGTAGCGACTTATTCATCGAGCTCAAAATCTCAGCTTTTTTCTTTTCTGTGCCTGTGCTCTGTTCTAGCTTACCGGCCAGATAACTGTTTTGGAGGAGGAGTTACTCCACTATCCCCCTCATGTCTTTGAAGTACCGCATGATTATTGCGATTTGGTCCTTGCTCACCTTCTTGCTGGGATCAAGGCAGAATGCTAGCATCTTTTTTTCTATTTCGCCGGCCTGTACCCTAATGTCGGGAACGAGCCGGGTTTTCTCGTCTAGCGGTCGCGAATCTCTCTGTTTCGCTTCCTTCTCTTCCTCCTCTGTCCTGTTTCTTTTCTTCGGGGCTCTATTCCTCCATGTCTTGAGTTATTAGGGGTTGCAGGACCACCCCGTGGCTGGTGGAGTCTGTCCCCGTGCAGACATCTCAATTCCCAGACACTAAGACCGTTCTTCCGCTCTGCTGAGCAGCTTCGCTGAATGCCCTCGTAGCGGCGTTCTCGACGCGCTCCCCAATACGGCCGCCACTAACCAGTTCACACGTAGCGCGTGCGGCGGCGCTCTGGTCGCGCGTCCCAAGATGGCGTCCTAAGATGGCGTCTTCTCTACCCTAGCCACCGCAACCGTTTTCTTTTGCTTTTTCCGCTTCTAATGAAGCGAACTCCTCTAGACCTTATATTCACTTTTACACTAGGGCACTAGTACATCACTCTCTGACACTTTTTTCGTCCAAATACGCTAATTTTCCTCGCGATTTCAGACACAAACTGCGGAGCGACACGAACGCGTCCTTCCTGCTTGCCGACTTCACGAAGACGGCGACTGACCATCAGATCGTCCGCCCATACCGGGACCCCGTACATCACCCGGGACCGAACGACGCCCTCGGATAGTCGGCACACCGTGACTTCCGCCCCGCCGATATTCGGCAGCATTCCGCACAAGGCGTTGGCAGCCGCCGTCGCCTTCGGGATCAGGGAGTCGAAATGCAGCTTGTACGTCCACTGGCTGTCGATGTCGAGACCCAGGTATTGCATTCGCGATCCCACCCCGACAGTTTCGCCCTCCATGCTTACGCTCAGTCCGGGCGGGGGAGCCCCTAACCTGTTCTTGTCATAGAACCAGATGGCCTCCGACTTCACACGAGAGACCCTTAGGCCCAGTCCGTGCACCGCACGTATCGTGCAGGCCGTTGGGACTTCGCCGATGCGCAAGGTCTCGTGCCGCACGCGACCCCCGATCAGGACCAAAATGTCGTCAGCATAACACACCACGGCCGCGCCCGGAGGCAGCGGGCAGCGCAGTACCTCGTCGTACGCGATGATCCACAAGATCGGCCCCAACACCGAGCCCTGCAGTACGTCGCATTCGACGGGCCGCCTTTCCTCCCCTTGCTGGCGTAGCATACATACCTGTCGTCGAGGTAGACGCGGATCAGCCGAACGAACGCCACTATCCTGTCCCATGATATGGAGTTGAATGCGTTGACGATGCCCAGAGACACCGCCAACGCCACGCCGCCAACGCCACGCCGCCACGGGAAATCGTGTCTTCTGTGCGTGCCGCACGCGCCTGATCGCGTCGATCGATGAGCGCCCCTTCCGGAAGCCGTACTGGCTCTCATGCCAGCTCTGCACTCGTCCCGACATGTGTCGTTCCAGTCGGGCGACGACGACTCCCTCGAGGATCTTACCGACCTCGTCCAGCAGGCATATCGGGCGGTACGCCGACTGTGAATTCATCGGTCGGCCCTCTTTGCGGAGCAAAACAAGCCTCGCTGTCCGCCATGCCCGGTGGTAGACTTCCTCTTTCAGATGTTTTTTGTAGAGGCGCCGAAGTTTGGGAGCCATAATCCCCATTATTTCCCCCCAGATCCGGCCCGGGATTCCGTCCGGGTCCGGCGCCACATCGCGGGAGGCCATTCTTTTGGTCGCCTCCCACAGTTCTTCCTCCGTGACTTCCCAGTCATCTGTCCACTCTCTTGTCCATGTTGTGTCCCGCAACTGTTCTGCCGCACTGTCCTCTTGCGGCGAGAAGAGCGTCTCAACGATATGCAGCAATAACGCCGGTTTCATCTCCGTGGTTGCCTGAGGTCCCTTCGCGCGAACTTTTCGCGTCACCGTCCTTTGTGACCTTCCCCATAGGTCGGACTCTACTGCTTCAACCAGTTCCGACGAGGCACGGTTCTTCGCTACCTTAATATCCTTCTGTAGCGAGCGCCGTAACACGCTGTACGCTTGGTGGCGGCGGGAGACTTCTTCCTCGTCGCGTCGTCGCCAACGGCGGGCCCTCAGGTACCGTCTTCGGGCTCAGACGCATCTCGCCCTCAGCTCCGCGATGTCGGGGCTCCACCAATACACGTCTTTGCTTCGCCCGGTGCCCTGTGTGGTTCGGGGTATGGACGTGTCGCAGATTGCCGTCATGACTCGTCGGAGGTTCTCGGCCTCTTCCTCCACGCTTGGTTCTGTCTGCGTCGTCGAGGTCTCCCATTTCCAGGCAGGCACTATCGCAGCCGCTCGAAGTAGGTCATCGTCCTTTTCCTTGGTTTTCCACCTTGGTGGTGGGCGCGCGCGTCCTCTTCTCAGTTGGTCGCGGCCATAACCCGCGGTCACCGTTCCAGGTCCAGGTGTTCCTTTCACCTCCACGAATATGTAGGGGTGGTCCGAAAGTGTCTCGACCCCCTCGGCTACTCTCCAGTCTGAAATCCGTCTGAATGTATCAGGGGAGGCCCATGTGATATCAACGACAGAGCTCCCCCTCCATGTCACGCAGGTGCTGGTCGAGCACCTGTTCACCAGCAGGAGTCCAAGTTCCGCGAGCGAAGCGGATCTCTTCCAGCCGGATGCCCTCCGCCTTGCAGCCGCTCTCCTTCGCCAGGGTGTTTCTGATATCTTCCTTGGTGTCCGAGATGTCTACCCAGGTCACCCTTGCTTCCGCGGCTCGGAAGGGTGTCGCCACGCGGACCTTGCTGGGATCCAGGATCTGCGTCAACCGTGCTGCAAGCGCAGCGGCCTTCTCTCTTTTCTGGTTCTCGGGGACCTCCAGGATGACGCCTCTTATCATTGCTTTGCGCATCCTTACTGCGCTGATTCCAACTTCGGCCAGCGAGACGCTGTCCTTGGCCGCGGCCAACACCCACCAACTCTCTCGGCGCCTTCACATGTGTGCCCTTGAGTTTGCGGGCTGTCTCGGCATTCCTGGTCAGTTCGGAGGATCCATGGATCAGTTCCGCTCCTATGTCCGCCGTGGTAGATGTTCTCATCTCTTCGGTGAGATCTGCGGGGAGCTCCGGGGATCCGCCAGTCTTCTTTTTCTTCGTGTGGGGAGCTTCGAAGGCGGGGGTCTCCTCTTCCTCCGTCGTTTCCTCAATCTGTAGGTTCCCCGCATTCAGTGCGGAGCAGAAGAATCCTTCCTTAGGGGGAATCGCTTTCCTCATGCTTCTGGTGCTGACGTGTGTCGACACGACAGCCAACTCCGATTCACCCTCTCCTCTCATGGTTTCCTCCGCCTCTGTATCCTTCACCGCTACTGTGTCCTTTTCCCCTTTTGGCGCGCAAGATGGCCACTTATGCCATCGGTCACTGTCACTTTCAAATGGCCCGCGTGACGCGCTTTCGGCGCGCGTGCTAATATGGCTGCGTCCGTGTAGTTCCCCGGGTAGCTCGTGCAGCGGCGCTATTGTCACGCGTTTCAATATGGCTTCCTTGTGCGAATTAGGGTGTCATGGGTACGTGCAGTGATTTTAGTTTATTCTTGACTTGAATAAGTTGCGTGTGTTTAACGGATGTGAGAAGTCGCAGGCTAAATTGGAAGGCGTAGCGGGGCTAAAATCGATATAACAATTAATGTTATTGAGTGAGTAAGCGTTTAGTGGATTTTCGTTATAGTTAAAGTTAGCTAAATTAATATTAAGTTAATCTATTGGCTAAATTGAAGGAAATAGAAATTAGAATTTGATTAGAATGGGAATTGAAATAAAGTGCAATTACGGTTCGGGAACTATAACGTATGAATAACTACGTGTCACATGTTAAGGCGAACGTAGGTCATAGACAGAAATATAGGGTAGATAATAAAGTCAGTGTGTAATTTAAATAAATATCTCATTTTATATTAAATATTAATTACGTATGTAGTTAGAATATTCTTGTATTATGTGCCGATGTTTAGAGTTTAAATAATCGTAGTTCATTGTTAAATAAAGGTCAATTTGGGCAATGGCCATGTAAAATGCGATTTTGATAGCATAGCATTTGGTGGGATTGGCGGTCCGGCGATTCAAATAAAAATGAAATAAAATAAAATAAATATAATAAATATAATAAAGATAATAAATTGATAGTTGTAGAAAGAAGCTGTAGTTAAAGTATAGTAAGGTATAGTAAGAATGATGGGATCATAATAAATTGATAACTATGTAGAAATTAATAAATAAGTTTGGTACTTATTCTAATAGATAAGCTTGCCAATGGTATGGAGAACCAGGAAATCCAGGTAATAAAATGAATTAAATTAATCGTGATATATGTATATATCGCTGCATAATAGAAATACAGAGGAAGTTAATTATAACTAAATTAAGATTGAGGTTATTCGAAATAAGTTTAGCATAGAACAAAGGAGGTAAAGTTGAAAACAAAGGAAATAAACTAATAAATAAAAAACAGGATAAACCGAATTAAAGTAAAATGACTTATCGGTCAAAATTGGCGTATCTAGTATTAAAAACAACAATACAAATATTTATGATTGCACTAACAATGGCTTATAAACATCCAATGTCAAACAGAAAGATATAATAATAAAATATAATAAATATGGTTTTAATAAAAGTTAAATTTATAATAATACTTATTATAAAAATAGCTGTTGTCGTGGTTGGGTTATGTAATAATAAGCGTTAATAAGAAATGAATATGTAGGACTAGAAATTGGGAATTAAAATGAAATAGTGATTTTGTTTAGCAGTATTACTCTGTCGAAATGAAAGTGGATGAATCATTGGTATTGATGGGGCTTGCGCTATCCAAAAAACAACTTTTTTATAATATAATTATTAAAGTGAGTTAGAAAGTGTATTAAATATCAAAATAAAGTGGTAGTCATTGGAGCTTAGGTATAAGGGAGCGGCAGTCGTTAAAATCGGAAGCACATTAGGAGGATTTGAGAATTGTGAATAAAAGAAATAGTTATTTATATAAACACACTTACCTTGTCAAGGGGAAAGAGAATAAATTTCTTTATCACTGACAGGGATAAGCATACAGTTCCTAAAAATGAAATAAATTTAATGTTTGATTAAATTTGTAAAAGACGTAGTAATATTAAAGCAAAGTTGTAACAGTATCATTCTGACTAAAGTGTAAGCAGTTAATCTAAGATATAGTGGTATAATTTGAGAATTTATAATGAAAAGTAAAATAGATAAACATTGGCTCACCTTAGCAGGGTGATACGCTGGAACATACGGAGGACCTCAGACAGGACATCGTTAGTGGGCTGATGATCAGAGATGCCAACAAGGTCGACGCCTTATTGGCATTAAATTCTTAAGGGCGGCGCCGTGGGGCACGCAAACGGCGATCACTGTGGTGCCAGCAGTTTATCTGAGCGGTAAGGAGGAGTACATTAAAGTAAGAACGGGCCTCACTATAGCCACGTTGCGATTCCTCCCGAGGGTGTTGAGGTGCTTTAGATGCCATGAAATCGGGCACCATTCCAACAAGTGTACACTGATCAGTTCGGGGAAGGAGCGTTGTCGAAAATGCAGAGCGAAGGACCATACGATCGTAAATTGTGGAAACGAGCCATACTGCGCAAAGTGAAGCGAGGAGTCTGAATCGTGGACAAGTCATGTAATGGGGTCACTTGCTTGCCCCACATTTCGGAAACAACTTAGACAGCGGATTCCTAGCAGGTATATACTATGAAGATCTGGCAAATGAAACTTAATCGATGCAAGTTAGCACAGGACCTGTGATCGTGCAACGGGTGGTAGGAGGGTACGTGTGTAGAGCAGACGTAGAGAGGACGGAGCCGTGAGCGTAGTCGAAATCTCTGGGAAACTGGAGAATTCGAACAAGAAAATTAATCAGAGCGAAGGGCTAGTGTTTATGAAAAATATTGGGTGTAAAATCCAAAGAAATTCAGTTGGGAAAGGCGTGAAAGGCGAAATACAACCTCGTGTGAGGTTATAATAGTGAGGAAGCCACACTGGGATGCGTGACAACAGCGCTGCTGCACGAGATACCCGGAAAACTACACGGACGCAGCCATATTGGCACGCGCGTCGCGCGGGCCATTTGAAAGTGACAGCGACCGGTGACAGTGGCAAGTGCGGGTGGTCATCTTGCGCGCCCAATGGGGGAAAAAGATAAGAAAACAGAGAAGGATAAAGAGGAAAGCATGAGAAGAGAGGGTGAAGCGGAGTTGGCTGTCGTGCCGACACACGTCAGCACTAGAAGCATGAGGAAGGCGATTCCCCCTAAGGAAGGGTTCTTCTGCTCCGCACTGAATGCGGGGAACCTACAGATTGACGAAACCACGGAGGAAGAGGGGACCCCCGCCGTCGAAGCTCCCCGCGCGAAGAAAAGGAAGACTGGCGGATCCCCAGAGCTCCCCGCAGATCTTGCCGAAGAGATGAGAACATCTACCACAGCGGAATAAAAGCGGAACTGATCCATCGATCCTCCGAACTGACCAGGATTGCCGAGACAGCCCGCAACTTCAATGGCGCACATGTGAAGGCGCCGAGAGAGGCGGCGACATCCATAGCCCTTGGTGTAACGGAGATGGTTGGAAGCACGGACCCCGCCTCTTGCGCCTTCGCAATAATGGAAGGACGCATAGCGGCGTTAGAGGCGAAAAGAGATGCGCTTCGAAAAGAGGTGGCCTCGCACTCTACGGTAGAGAAGAGCAGCGAGACAGCGCGCCTCGACGTGATCGAACGTAAGATGGAGGAACTAGGCCCCGCGCTGGTCCAATGGATGGAGGAACGCATCCAGGACATTGAGAGAAGAATGGAAAAGGAGGTCGTTCCCGAAGAGACCACGAGAAGGGTGGAGCATAGAGTCCTAAACACGCCAGCGATCAAGGGAGGATAAGCGGCCGCCATGAAATGGCGGACGGTCGTAGGAAGAAAGAAGAAGAAAAAGGAGCCACCGAAGAAACAACTGGCGAAGAGAACGCCCACGATAGGGACGAAGACCCCGAGGAAAGCCTCAGAAGGAGAATCGGAGAACGCGCGAAGAGAGGGAGACAAGCTGCCCTCCCATACACCGCGAACTTCAGCGGTAACGGTAGATAACGAAGGATAGACCGAGCTAATCCTATGCGGAGGTGTTGGCCACGGCCAAGGACAACGTCTCTCTGGCCGAGGTCGGCATCAACGCGGTAAGGGTACGCAAAACTATGACCGGAGGCGTCGTTCTGGAGGTCTCCGTAGTCCGGAAGAGGGACAAGGCCACTGCACGCATAGCACGGCTGACCCGGACAAGATCCGCATGGCGGCACCCTTCCGAGCTGCGGAAACAAAGGTAACCAGAATAGAAATTTCGCCCACTAGACATTTCTAGAAAATCGAATGATACGGATTGAATTTCTTCATTGGAGTTAGGATACAATCGGGATAGAGCGTCTGCAGCTATATTTTTCTTTCCTTTTTTGTATTCAATTTCATAATCGTACTCTTCGAGTCTCAAGCGCCATCGCATGAGTCTCAAAGAGGGATCCTCAACATATTTTAAACATTTTAAAGCACAATGATCACTTTGAATTTTAAATTTTCTATCAAGTAGGTATTGCCTTAGTCTTTTGATTGACCATACTATTGCTAGTAACTCTTTTTCGGTTGTGGAATAGTTTTTCTTAGGAGGGTTCAAGGTTCGGGATATGTAACAGCATGGACGTCCATGTCTCTTGGGAGAGTATTGCTTCTAATCCTTCGTTGCTTGCATCTGCGTTCTATTCAATTGGATACTCGATGGTTTCCGTTTTCTTAGTGTAAATGTAATATGGTTGCATTTACTGGGGTTTGTTTGTTTATCTTGTAGCTATTTTTCTATTTTTGCGATGTGCCCTCGTAATGATGTGACTGATGTTTCTGGATTAGTATGCCTGACTAGTACAGCCGTGTCTTCTGCGAATGTCAGTATTTTGCTGTTGGTAGTTGTTGATATGTCGGCCGTGTATAGTGTGTATAATATTGGTCCCAAGACGCTTCCTTGCGGTACCCCTGCCTTGATGTCTTTTACTTCAGAATATATATCCTTCATTTTTACTACAAAGATTCTGTTGCTTAAGTACGATATGAGTGAGTGGTGGATTTGTTCCGGGAAGTGTTTTTTAATTGTTTGTAAGAGCCTTTCATGGTTCACTTTGTCAAACGCTTTCTCAATGTCCATGAAGAGGGCTGTAAAGTATTGTTTCTTTTCTATTGCTAGTAAAATTTCGTTGACGAGCCTGTGCATTTCCTTTATCGTGGAGTGTTTGTTTCTGAATCCAAATTGGTGATCTGGTATTAATTCTTCTTTCTCTAGTGTTGGGTGGTTTCCATTACAGTTATAGCATTTTACTTCGTTTATCTTTCCTATGTACGGACAGTTTGTTGTTATGTGGTTTTCCGCACATTTGACACACGCCGAGTTTCTTTTGCAATAGTTTTTTGTGTGTCCGTATCGTTGGCACCGTATTCATTGCGGTATATTCTTTTATAACGAAGTGGTTCAATTGTTACTATTGTGTTTAAGATTTTTTTAATGTCGAAGACTTCTTTGTTATTAGCTTTGGGTTCAAGTTCTATTAGAAACAGTGGCAATGGCTGTTTCGTATCATATCTGGTTATATTATTTATCGTTCTTGCTTGGTATCCGATTCTTGTTTATTTTTTACATATATTTTTTGTGTTTGTCCTTGGGTGTAGTCCTCTAATTACTATCTTGTAGCTTTCTTTTGTTCTGATCTGGTATGTATGATATCCAGTGTTTTTCTCCTTTAATGCTTGCGTCACTTTTTTAAAGATTTCTGGAGTTCTTGTTTGTACTTTTACTTGTTCTAGTTTTAATTCCTTTATACTGTAGTTTTCTTTTCCAGCAGTGATGTTCAATAATTCGAGTAGGGGATCTGTAATTCGGGCGTCTATGTAGAACGGTGGTGGTTTAACGATATGAGTTGTGATATTTTCTTTTGGTTCCGTATCTTTTTCTTCTATTAGTCATCCGAATGAATTTCGGGGTGGGATGTCTTGTAGCCACTGTTGCTTTTCTGTATCTGCTAATTTTCATGACACGTGCTTGGTATTATTTTACGCTTTTTGTGCGCTGTTGCTATCTTCCAGTGTTCATCTTGATATGATAGTTCGTCATCGTAGCTGTTTTATTTTTGGTTTTGCATCGTTTCTATTTCTTTTCTAGCTTTATTTATGTAATGTATTTCACCTTTGTTTGTTATTTTGATTCGTAGTATTTGCATGTAGCTTTATCATTTGCCAGTGTTTGTTGTCTTTTCGTTTATCTAAATATACTGTTTGTCACATTTTCACTAAAGCACAGTTTCTCACGACTGTCTAGCTCGGCTGCTCAGGCAGAACTGATGCGATTATGGTGGAAGTGTCCTTATGACGTTGAAAATGCAGTATATTGTTTAGATTTTTGTTCCATAAGTGAAATTTGGTGAAATCCTGATGAGAGGTCTAGGGCTGCCTAAGTGATCGAGTATTTCGTCCGAATATGATAGAAGATACTTGATCTATTTGCTCGCTTAATTTTCTGTAATCCATGACGATTCTCCATTTTTGTTTGCCTGTTGCGTCTAACTTCTTTGGAACTACCCAAATTACCGCGTTATATGGACTATTCGATGGTTCTATGATTTGTTTGTTTAACATGTCTTTCATTTGAGTTTCAATTTCTTTTTTATGATATTCGGGAGATCTATGAGATTTGATGTTTATAGGTTTTTCTGTTTTGAGTGTGATTGCATGTTCGGTTAGGTCAGTGCATGGTAGTGAGTCTGTTTCCATGTTAAAAACGTCTAGGTAATTGATAAGGATTTTCTCAAGGGGTTCTCGAAGTTCTGGATCAACATGTTTGGTACGTATTATTTCTGCAAATTTATTGATTTGACTTTATTTGTCTGGTTTTCCTATTTCGTTTGTAATGTGACAGATTTGCTTACCAGTGTTGATAAAACATATTGGTGTGAGTTTTCATTCAATGTATTGAATTCAGATTAGAGTTTTATCTTGTCCTATCATGTTGTTGCTGTTCTGGAAGGGTAATATAATTTCGTCTAGGGTTAGTTTATCGTTAGTGACGTTGTATTGATATTTTGTAAGGAATGAGAGTCCGATTATTCCATATTCGATTAGGGGAAAGTTGTCAGGGACTACGTGGAATTGGTGATTCTTCTTAAGCATGGTTAGATTGCAAATTTTGTCTGTGGTGTGCTTGTCATTTCACATTAAGAAATTCTTTGGGTTAGAGGTTTGGACGTTTAGTGAAGCCTTTTCTTTTATAAGGTTTATTCCTGTTCCGGTATCAATGAGAAATCTGGCTCTTCCTCCGTTGCTTCGTTGCAATACTATTGATAGTTCCAGTAGTGGTGCTGTTGACTCGGTACTTTTCTTCTGGATTCTCCGTTCTTTGTTTTACTCGAGATGGGATCTCTCCTTGGTTGGCGAATGGAAAATCTCGACAGTAGCAGATCTCGGCTGTGTTTTCGATTCGTTAACGCTTGGAACATTTTAGTTTCATGCGGTCACCTGATGGTTGGCTAAAAGCTCGTGGTTGTGGATCGGTAGCATTTCGTTTACATACGGGCGTAGTGTTATTAGATTAATTCTTTGGGTGGTGGACAACACGATTTGCTTCTCGTAACCATCGTTCTCTATCGGATACTAGTTGCTGGTCGAGGTTCAGGTTTTTCGGATCGCTAGCTACTGCTACCTGCCCTATTTCGTATCGTAAATTGAGCAAATATGTGTTTAGTAATTGAATTCGTTGAGCTGTTGTCAGAATGTATAGTCGAAGGATTGTACGCTTTCTGTTATTCCTTGTTAGAAATTTTTCAATTTGTCTCTGCAATTGCTAGTAGTGGGTTAGTAGTTCAGGTATCGTATGTTTCTTTTATCTTTTTGTCTCTTCGATGGGTATAAGGTCTAGTAGGAAGTTTCTAGCACTTGCCTTGCACCTGGCTATTACTTTGCGGACTGATAGAATAAAGTCTACAGCACCTACGTCGTCTCGACCCCGTAGTGTCTCAACAGTACGCGTGACCTTTCCTGGTTGGAGGCCTTGTTCTTCGCCGAAGTCGTTTCTTGATCTAATTGTGACGTGATTAGTTCGTGGTATTTGTAATGCGTGTGGTCCGCCAGTTTCGTCATTTGTTGGTTTTTAAATGGGTGCTCATCTGTGGCTGATCGGTTCCATGGTTTTTGCAAGACTACGTATTTCTTTAGCGCGGTTTCCATTGCTAGTTTTCGTAAAATCTTTTATATTGTTAATGTTTTGGTCGGTGCTATTTCTAAAGCTTCTAAACTCGTGAGTTAGACTTTGAAATTATTTAATCAAAGTAGCAATTAGTTCGTTTTGTTTAGCGGTAATCTTGTCAGTTGGATTCATGTTGAGAGATACGATACTTCCAGCAGAAGAAGAATCACTATCTTCGGAACGCATTTCGGGTCTACAGTTTCAATTATGGCGGTACTCGACGACGAAACATTTCGACGGTTTCGCGACATAAAGCATAATATTACCGAAGGGTAAGGCCGATATGCCTAATGAGCCATCGATATCCCTACGGTCCTTCCGCCGAATATTTGGAAGGAAGCGTACGCGACAACGGTCGCCGACGTTCAACGAACGCTTGCGTAGTGGGGATATCGAGGAGTAACAAAAGAAACGAATCTTTGAACAGATTCGTTCTAGTTTGAACAGCGATGTGCGAAGGATCGAGTTTTAACAGCGAAGCAAGCATAGTCGAAAAGCGAGAAAGTCAGTGGTAATCGAGGACTGTACGAAACGAGTTGAAGGCGAGGATTGTTTATTGTTAATTGTTGATTATTAAATAAATTATATCTTTGAACACCGCCGAGTATTTCTTGGGCACCTTACATCAAATACCACCTCACGATAGTGTACGAAAGCCAGTTTACCGAGGTTCTTTGTTGATCCTTCTTTTGATCAAGGAGGTGACCGTGGTCCTTCGCTGTAGAATCCGTACTGTTCTCGTTGAAGTTTCCTCTTGATGCGTTGAATGGATCCTGGCAGGGATCGCCAATTTTGTCACGTAGGAAGCACAAGGACAAAACGAAATTGACAGATCGCCGGTGATTTCCGCGCATCACAATTCAAACGTTTCACAAATAAGGTGAAGAATTGAACTTTAGATATGGTAGTAAAATTTATTATACGAATCCAACAGAGAGACGGCTCAGAGTGTTATAATAAAAAAGATATCGAGCGCTAATTTGTAAAGGTTTTTATACTGAGGTTTTAGTCCCTCTGTAGGGGTTATCGTCGGGTGTGTATTCCGTTACTATCTGGTTATTGTTTCCATAGCTGTGGCATGCAATATGTTTTGTCTACCTTACTGCTGCTTCTCAAGATGTGACATTACTGAGCGTGTGACATTAGCGCATCCGATACCAGGCGGGCCCGTCAGCCTCGCGATAGACGCATCCGATTACGCGATAGGAGCAGTATTACAACAATGCGTGAACGGCAAATGGCAGCCGTTAAGCTTCGTTACAAAATTCTTGACCCCCGCGCAGCAAAAATATAGAGCATATGACCGCGAACTTCTTGCGATGTACACCGCAGTTAAACGTTTTAGATAAGCCGTAGGATGGAGAAATTACGCGATATAAACCGATCACAAACCCCTCACATACGCGTTCAACCAACATCTAGACAAATGTTCCCCGCGACAATTTCGCCATCTTGACTACATCGGAGAGTTTACGACCGATATCCGATACATTAAAGGCTTAGACAATAATGTAGCCGACACTCCATCTAGCATCGAAGTGATAGGGAAGTCTGTGGACCATCAAACTCTCGCAGCCGCGCAAGAAAACGACACCGAGCTACGCGACATCGTCAAGTCCGATACATCCGCATTACAATGAAAGGAGATACGTTTTCCTGATTACGACGTATCAGGCGACATTGTAGAACCGTTTGTACCGAAATTCTTACGGCATAGCGTATATAATTCGCTCCAGAGACTTTCACATTCTGAGATACGCGCTGCGCAAAACCTGGTGACGACGCGTTTCGTCCGACCGTCAATAAACAAAGATTGCCGAAACTAGCCACGACAATGTATTCCGTGTCAGCGATGTAAAGTCACCAGGCACGTATCCTCACCAACTGGAACATTCGGAGCGTTAGCAGGTCATTTAGAACTCATACAAATAGTCATTATCGTGATGCAATATTAGCAAGGCTACAGATATTGTCTAACGTGTATCGATCGTTTCTCGCATTGGTCCGATGCAATACCCATACCCGAAATTGAAGCGTTAGCCGTTGCTTCAGCCCTCCTTTCCACATGGATATCTCGTTTTGGCGTACCCTTGAAAATAACATCTGACCAAGGACGGCAAAAACCCGCGTTCGTGGTAGAAGAAAATATCGAACAGCAAAGCGTCGAAAACCGCGACGTAATAATAATACCGTTTAATAATCAAATCGAGCAAAGTGGTAAACAGACGAACACAAAAGGTAAATATGTCGCACGTACGGGCAGGAAAGTCCGCTTTCCTGATTGTTTCCAAACAGGTTATAAATAAGTCTGGCGATGAAGAACGGACGTGTGACGGTTCGCTCCCGCTAGTCGAGTGGTTGGAGAATGTACGAGGATATATGCCTGTGCGAATTTCAACAAAATTGCAGTGGGTTACAGTGGATTATAAAGAGGAAGGGAAGTGCAATGAATTATTACGATAAATTGTAAGGGGTGCGAAGTGGGGTGACGTGATAGGAGAATGGGTGTGAGTGGAATAGTATTAAGTGAATATCAGGGTGTATGTTATAATGGAGTCGATGTGGATTATGATCGAGTGAGTGAGTTACAATATTTTTTGGTATAATTAAATGATAATATCCTCGCTGGACAAAAATAAGTGGAATAATTGGAGGATCTAATGTTAAATGTGAGAGAAACAAGAAGCGTAACGCTCGATAATTGTAGCATGATGAGTCATAGGTGAACAATAACAAAGAACATAACGATTAGCAATAAATTATTGAATTAAAATATGAAGAGGAGTTGCTACAGTCGAATATCTATAGAAAATGCAATTACGAATCTCAATTTAAATGATAAAACTTTTAAGTATAAGCCTTGAATTAAGTTTTTAAAAGGAAATAAAATTAGAATTGAATTAGAAGAAGTCACAGTTAAATAAAAGTTTTAAGAAGAAATTTATTTTCAATCTTAAGTAATTTAAATACAATAGCTTAGGATAAGAGTGTTTGAAACTATAATGACTCATCAGATAAAGTCAGTTTATGATGGAAAACGGTGAAAAAATTAAAGAGAAAGAGTAATAATAATATGAGAGTGGTAGTATATATCGTTGATTTTCAAACCTAAAATGGAAAAGAAATTAGTAGGAAACAGTAGATAATTTAAAAAGTAATAAATTGATGTATATAACATATTAGTTATTATATATGCCGGAGATGGAAGGACATCGGGGCCTCCCTTTTGGAAATTTGGGAAAACCCCGTTGTTACGACCGTTGGCGGAGAGACGCGATCGAGAGGAAAGCGCGTCAGTGGGAGGCGTAAATTCCCGCTACAATTCAGAAAATCGACGCCGCGAATTAGTCGTTCCTCTGTGTCTGTTAATATGACAGAGGTGGCTAGTTGAGATTAACACTGAATTCACAGAGTTAACAAAAATTATATATTTGACAATATATATATATAACAACAAGATAATGATGCGCCACAAATTATTTGACAGATGATACAGTTAATTTGGTGTAATGATTCGACTCGACTTTACAATGAATTTTGTATTTGGACGACTTGTAATTCGTTGGAGACGTTGGTGTATTTCGTTTGGATCCTCGATCGATACAGATTGCCTTTCGATGGGCCCTTTGTGTTTCATGGGAGACGATCCCCACCATGCTCGGGTCACGCCACCGATCACGCCACTGATCACGCCATGATCACGCGTGTCACCTTATAAGTGTTTGAAATAACGAAACGAATCGACGTTTCTCGAACTCGCTCTGTTTGATGTTGGCCGCTACATTGTATGTGTTGGGCTACTTGAGACGGTTCGCTCGCGATACTGCGATGCCACGAGCGACGGTTAGGAATAACGGCCTCTGGAAAGCCACGTGGCGTAACATCCTCCCCCCGTTGAGAGGGTACCGATCAAATGCTGTGTTGTGGTGCTGTGAGGTGGATCTCTTCTAAAATTCCTTACTATTGATGATGGCGTCGGTGTCCTCTGGTGTCGATCTGCTCGGTAGTGGTACCATCCGCTTGATGCTCCTATCCAGTGTGCTCGTTGCCGTTCGGACGGTGGCCGTCCG
>NW_025219987.1:715713-717819 GCF_014825855.1 Bombus pyrosoma
GCCCACGCCCCCCACCCCGCCGCCGTCCGCCTATCCTTTCAGGATGGGAATCCCGTTCCCTTTCGCGCTCCGCCGCCTCCTTCCGCAGCATCACCTGTTCGCAGAATGTGGCGAACGCCTTCCGACTCCTGTCGTTCGCCAGCAGTGCACCGAACACCGCCGGCGGGGAGAGGTCTCCCCCTATCTCAGCAACGAGGGCGCGGCGAGGTAACGCCCACGCTGGACAGTGCTCTAGCGTGTGCTGCGCCGAGTCCACTCCCTCGTTGCGATGGTGGCAACGCGCGGTCGCCTCCCGTCCTATCCTGTTCCATGGAAGGCTACTGATGGCGTTAATCACGTCTAAGGACGCCGCCAACGTATGATATGTTAGGTTATAACGTAATACTGTATAACGTTGTCCGTTATAACGTCATAGTATAAAGTGATGCGTTGTTACTATATAACGTAATTTATAAAACTTAATACTACTACTACACATCGTATTACGTTATAACTTTATATACTATACAATATCATGCGCTATAACGTTAACACGTTATACTATATAACATAATAACATAATACTGTATGAGGTAATACGTTATAACCTCATACTATATAACGTGATACGTTGTTACGTAAGTCTATATATAACGTACTACACAACGTATTACAACTTTATACTCTATACTATCTATAACGTAATACGTTATAACGTAATACTATAAAACGTGATACGTTATAACAGAATACGTTGTGCAGTATTATGTTATTTTATAACAATGTTATTCGCTACATAATTAATAAATGTATCACGTACACCGATGCAGACGGTATGTAGAGGAAAAAAAAAAAAAAAAAAAAAAAATTTTCTGAACATCAACAGTATTTCTTGTGGGCACCTTCACCAATATACCACCTCATAACGTAATACATTATAACGTAGTAGAATATAACGTAGTATAAATGGAGCGTTGGAGAAAGAATATTCAAACAGGACTACGAGAGGAGAATGAAGATGTTTGAGGCCTTAGTAGAGAGCGTGGCGCTGTTTGGAGCACAAGTATGGGGCTGGAACAGGGAAGAAACGCTGGATAGGATGAAAAGAGGGTACGTAAAATGGATCTTAGGTTTAGAGAGGACAACACCAAACTACATATTGACAAAAGATTGCAAGATAGAAGGAATCAAGGTAAAAGCACTAAAAAAAAAAAAAAAAAAAAAAAAAAAAAAAAAAAAAAAAAAAAAAAAAAAAAAAAAAAAGAAAAAAGAGCAGCGAGGTATGAGGGAAGAACTCTAGAATCGGAAAAGGAGCTGGTAAAAGAGTGCATAAAGGAAAGAGAGAGAAACTGGGGAAATGACCAGGAAGGTGAAAGAGCAAGAAAGAGAAAGAAGGAACTAAAAGAGGTGAGAAACGGAGAGACACAGAGGGAAGCAGGAGGAGAGCAAGAAATTTGGACTGGAGACCAAATTGTAGAAGAAAGAAGAAAGAGAGAAACATAAGAGAAGAGGAAAAGGATAAGGGAATCCAAATACAACGGATACAACAGGAACATAACCACAGAGGGGACGCCAAAGTACTTTGAAGGGAGGATAAAGTGGAAGCACAGGAAAATTATAGCCAGATTCAGGTGTGGAAACGAGACCAAAGCGAAGGAACATTGGAAAGAAGAGGGAGAAAAAGACAAAGGTGCAGATTATGTGGAAAGGTAGAAGAGGACCTGAGACATGTTATAGAGAAATGTTAAATAACAGGAGGAGCAAAGGACATAGAAAAAAAAAACATTGAATGAGACTGGGGAAGGACTAATGGACTTAAGAGCAATAATAGAGAACAGAAGGGCAAAGGCGATACAAGACGGGTTAGAAGGACAGGGAGGTAGCACAGCAAGGAGGAAAAAAGACCAAAGCGACAATAGTGTGTAGGCATAAGTGGGAATAGTGTGTAGACATAAGTCACATTAGAGTGTAAGCATTAGTTTAGACTAGAGGTAAAAATAGGCTAAGTGCAATAATGTTTATTTTATTTATTGTTTGTTTACATTTTACAATTTGTCCATTAGGACATTTGGTAAAATATTATAAAAGTGCAATAATGTGTTGTAAAAATCGAAAGTTCGTCCAAAG
>NW_025219987.1:718319-720115 GCF_014825855.1 Bombus pyrosoma
ATCCTAATACCATATAACGTTATACGTTATAACGTAATACTATATGACGTTATTCGTTATAACGTAATGCTACATAACGTTACTCGTTATATCGTAATACTACATATCGTTATATGTTATAACGAAATACTACATAACGTTATACGTTATATCGGAATGCTACATAACGTTTTACGTTATAACATATATCTACATAACGTTATACGTTATAACGTAATGCTACATAACGATATACGTTATAACATATATCTAAATAACGTTATACGTTATAACATATATCTACATAGCGTTATACGTTATAACATATATCTACATAACGTTATACGTTATAACATATATCTACATAACTTTATACGTTATAACGTAATGCTACATAACGTTATACGATATAACATATATCTACATAGCGTTATACGTTATAACGTAATGCTACATAACGTTATACGTTATAACATATATCTACATAACGTTATACGTTATAACATATATCTACATAACGTTATACGTTATAACGTAATGCTATATAACGTTATACGTTATAACATATATCTACATAGCGTTATACGTTATAACATATATCTACATAGCGTTATACGTTATAACATATATCTACATAACGTTATACATTATAACATATATCTACATAACGTTATACGTTATAACATATATCTACATATCGTTATATGTTATAACGAAATACTAAATAACGTAATACGTTATATCGTAATGCTACATAACGTTTTACGTTATAACATATATCTACATAGCGTTATACGTTATAACGTAATACTACATAACATTATACGTTGTATCGTAATGCTACATAACGTTATACGTTATAACGTAATGCTACATAACGTTATACGTTATAACATATATCTACATAACGTTATACGTTGTAACGTAATGCTACATATCGTTATATGTTGTAACGTAATACTACATAACGTTATACGTTATATCGTAATGCTACATAACGATATACGTTATAACATATATCTACATAGCGCTATACGTTATAACGTAATGCTATATAACGTTATACGTTATAATCATATATCTACATAGCGTTATACGTTATAACGTAATGCTACATAACGTTATACGTTACATCCTAATACCATATAACATTATACGTTATAACGTAATTCTACATAACGTTATACGTTGTATCGTAATGCTACATAACGTTTTACGTTATAACATATATCTACATAACGTTATACGTTATAACGTAGTGCTACATAACGTTAGACGTTATAACATATATCTACATAGCGTTATACGTTATAACACATATCTACATAGCGTTATACGTTATAACGTAATGCTACATAACGTTATACGTTACATCCTAATACCATATAACGATATACGTTATAACGTAATACCATATAACTTTAAACGTTATAAAGTAATGCTACATAACGTTATACGTTATATCGTAATGCTACATATCGTTATACGTTGTAACATATATCTACATAGCGTTACACGTCATAACGTAATACTACATAACATTATACGTTGTATCGTAATGCTACATAACGTTATACGTTATAACATATATCTACATAACGTTATACGTTACATCCTAATACCATATAACGTTATACGTTATAACGTAATACTATATAACGTTATACGTTATAACGTAATGCTACATAACGTTATACGTTATAACATATATCTACATAGCGTTATACGTTATAACGTAATGCTACATAACGTTATACGTTACATCCTAATACCATATAACGTTATACGCTATAACGTAATGCTACATAACGTTATAC
>NW_025219987.1:720615-725556 GCF_014825855.1 Bombus pyrosoma
CTTTGTGTTCTATGGTAGGCGATCCCCTCCATGCTCGGGACACGCCACCGATCACGCCATGATCACACGTGTCACCTTATGAGTTTATTCAAAATAACGGAACGAATAGACGTTTCTGGAACTCGCTCTGTTTGTTGTTGGCCGCTACATTGTATATTTGTCGGGCTGACCGAGACAGCTCGCCCGCGACACCGCAATGCCACAAGCGACGGCCAGGAACAACGGTCTATGGTAAGCCTCGTGGCGTAACATACTCCCCCCGTTGAGAGGGTACCGATCAAATGATGTGATGTGGTGCTGTGAGGTGGATCTCTTCTAAAATTCCTTACTGTTGATGATGGCGTCGGTGTCCTCTGGTGTCGATCTGCTCGGTAGTGGTACCATCCGCTTGATGCTCCTATCCAGTGTGCTCGTTGCCGTTCGGACGGTGGCCGTCCGTATGATGCCGTCTGCGCCGAGTTGTACCTTGATGACTCTGTCCAATGGCCACTGCATTGGGGGAACGTTGTCTTCTCTGAGAATGACGATGGTGCCTTCTCGTATGCCGTGACTGCCCTTGCTCCATTTGTTTCGGATGTTTAGCTCGTTGAGATACACTCGATACCAACGGCGCCAGAAATGTTATTTGATTTTCTGGAGGTGTTGCCAACTGGAGAGACGATTGGATGGAGTATCCCTGAAATCTCGTTCTCGAATGCTAGTTAATGCGTCTCCGATGAGGAAGTGACCGGAGGACAAGGAGATCGTGTGGATCTGTGGATATTGGAGTAAGCGGACGGGAATTCAGTATAGCCTCGATCTCAATGGTAACTGTGTTCATATTTTCGAAAGTGAGGAGCTCGTTACCTGCGACACGTCTGAGCTGTCGTTTGAAGGATTTCACTGCAGCCTCCCATAACCCGCCCAAGTGGGGTGATTTGGGCGGAATGAAGCGCCATTCGATTCATCGGTCGGCTAAAAAAGACTGAACCTTTACCTCGTGATCGTCAGACTGCAGGAGGTTTCGGAGCTCTCGTAGTTCGTTGTTGGCGCCAACGAAATTGGTACCGTTGTCTGAGTATATTGTTAGACAGAATCCCCGGCGAGCAATGAATCTTCGCGGAGCAGCAATGAAGGCCTCGCTAGTGAGGTCGCTGACCAGCTCGATGTGGACTGCTTTAACTGCAAGACATACAAAGATTGCTACGTATACCTTGATTTTACGTCGGTTGCGGTCCTTCCGTTCTTTGATGTAAAAGGGTCCGCAATAGTCGACTCCGACGTTCGTCAACGGCCGAGATTCTGTTATCCGTGCGGCTGGGAGATCGCCCATGACATAATCCACAGGAGGTGGATTGGCTCTGCAGCAACGGTCGCACTGCTTCAGCGTGCTCCAAACCTGACTACGGCCGTCGATAGGCCAATAAGGCATATAACGTAGCTTGAGTTCCGGAGTGGAGGTTTAGGAGGTGCTCATGCTCGATCATAAGTGCTGTAACGGAAGACTTTGGTAGAATGATTGGGTGTTTCTGAGTGAAAGGCATTGTTGAGTGAGTGAGACGGCCTCCGACTCGCAACATTCCGTTCTTGTCCAGAAATTGATTGAGCCGTTGTAGCTTCCCCTTCACTGCAGAATTTCGATCAGCTCGGAGAATACGAATCTCATCTGGAAAATAACAAATTTATAATGACTGGACAAGTTTGTTATGCGCACTAATTAAGTCATGTGTAGTTAGAGGTCTTCCTCGATCCTGTTTTTGTCTCCATCGGAGGCAACGAGCGGTAATTCTGATTAGCTTAGGCCAAGAGGAGAATCTCTCCAGCAGACTGTGGTCGGCGGGAGTCACGGTCAGACAGGTTGCCTTCTTTTGTCCCGGTATTTCGATTGGTGATAATACCGGGTTCCACGTCGGCCAGTATTTTTCAGATTGTTGTAGCCACTCCGGTCCATATTGCCAAATGGTTAATCGTAAAAAGTCTTCGGGCGTTTGCCCTCGTGATATGAGATCCGCTGGTTTGGCCATGGTAGGAATATGACGCCAATCTGAGGTGTGAGTCTTCCTTTGAATTTCTGCCACACTATCGACGAAGGTTTTCAGCGTATAGGGTGACGTGTTAATCCAATGAAGGACGATGGTAGAGTCCGACCAGTAAACAGTCCGAGAAATATTATTTGGTTGTGCTTGAAGGACTTGAAGGGCCGTGGTGGTCAATGATGCGTGAAGAAGTGCTCCACTGAGTTCCAGCCTTGGAATGGTTTGTGGTTTGAGCAGAGCCACCTTTGATTTTGCCGTGAGGAGTCGTGTCCAGACTTGACTATCTGGAGTGATGGTGCTTAGGTAAATGCATGCCCCATACGCCCTTTCGCTGGCGTCACAGAATCCGTGTAACTCAATTTCGACTGCAGACTTGATTATGGTTTTGCGTGGAAATCTTACGTTGTTCAGTAGTGGCAGCTGCGTATAGTATTCATTCCACTCTGTATGCAAGTCAGCCGGAAAAGATTCGTCTCAATCGATTTTTAATGTCCAAAGTCGTTGGAGTAGCATCTTAGTTCGAATGATCACTAGCGCAAGGAATCCAACTGGATCGTAGATCTTGGCGATTTCGGCGCTGATTATTCTTTTCGTGATTCGGGAGACGGTAGAACTGATTTTAACGGAATATAGGATCGAATCGTCAGAAGAATTCCAAACAACGCCCAGAGTTTTTAAAGTTTGAGATTCGCCTAGAAGTAATTCATTGTTTACGTCCTGTTGGAAAAGTCCTTGTAGCAGCTCTCGGTCGTTCGACGCCCATTTTCGAATGTTCAAACCGGCTAGTTTGAGCAGTTCTGTGAGTTTCGTTCTCAATGATTGTGCCGCGACCTTTGTATCAACTTCTGTGAGAACATCTCGACGTAGAAATCTCGCTGTAAGACTATCGCCGCTCGTAGATACCGATGTCCCTCGTCGTCCGCCAATTGTTTGAGGCACCGTATGGCTAGATATGGCGCTGCTGAAAGCCCGAACGTCACTGTGTTAAGTTGATAGAAGTCAACTTCTCCATTAGTGTTAGGCTACAAAATTTGCTGGAATTTTCGATCCTCTGGACGCACAAGAAATTGTCTATACATTTTTTCAATATCGCCTGTAAGGACGTATTGGTGGGAGCGAAATCTTAGGAGAATGAAAAATAAGTCCTCTTGTAGTTTCGGTCCCGTGAGAAGTACATCGTTTAAGGAAACTCCGGTGGTGGTTGGTGCCGATCCGTCAAATACGACTCGGAGTTTCGTCGTTTGGCTGGACTCTTTGATCACGCCGTGATGTGGCAGAAAATATCAGTTGGAAATATCCGTGGAGTGGTCCGTGGTAATCTTCGACATGTGTCCTAATTCCAGGTATTCTCGTATTACGACGTGATGGTTGGCTTCGAATTGTTCATCGAATTGTTGAAAGATGTGAGTCGCATCATCGCCATGGCCTTGGAGGATCCAAGTGAAGGAGTTGTTTTGTTAAATTGGAGAGCGACAATGTATCGCCCTTCGTTGGTGCGTTGAACGTGATTTCGAAAATGCTCCTGGCATTGTTGTTCCGCTTCCGAAATGTGTGGAGTGGGCGGTCCTTAGTTGATTTCCCAAAAGCGGGCGAGGTCCGCCTGTAAAGCCGTCGTGGAGGCGTGGAACGTATGTGCTGATGACTGCGAGCCTGGGCTCCCCCCGATGACCCATCCGAAACGCGTTTTTTGCAGGCACAAGTCGGGCCCGTTTGATTTAGTAATGTCAAGTTGACCAACGCAGAGTGAAGCTAATGTTGGTCCGGCGCTCAACAATATTTCGATCGGAGCAGGTCTATGGAATCTTGGATCGGCTAGTTGAAGATTCCTTGGTATTTGCATTGTTGAGCGATCTACGGGTTGATCTGGGATCCAAGTTGATATGGTTGGGATGACCAGGAACGTCAATGTGCGTTCGTATGCGCCGTCAATTGAAGTGATCGTGGCCGTGACGTAGCGTTTCGAGGTCGTCGATAACGCGTCGAGAGTTCCGATTGGGACCGAACATTTCCGTTGGTTGAGTTTCAATGAATGAGCGAGTTTTTCGGTGATGAAATTCATGCTAGAGCCGGTGTCTAGCAGAGCTCTACAACGGAATGGTTGACTCTTATTGTTTTCTGTATTGACCTGGGCCGTGACTAAGAGATCGTGTTGCAATGGTTGAGAGTGAACCGAGGTCAGTAATTCGGTTCTCTGTGATTCGGTCCCAATTAAAGTCGTCCGAGGTAGTCATTTCCTTTCTTGTCGCTGAGGAGTAGACGATACCTTTGATCCGGTTGTCTGAGTTCGGGTTGGCCGAGGTTCGCGTTTGGGTGACGTTCGGGGCAACGCTCGGGGAGACGACCGGTGAGACGACCGGGGAGACGACCGGTGAGACGACCGAGAAGACGGCGGGGGAGACGGCCGGTGAGACGACCGGGAAGACGACCGGGGAGACGACTTGGGAGACGACCGTGGAGAAGACTTAGCAATCACGTTCATCGCACCAAATTATTCCAATTTTAAATTCGTCTATCGATCGATTCAAACTTATCTTTAACTACCAATTTATGTAGGTCATATTAAAAAAAACTTTAACACTGATTATTGGATGGCATACTTATAGTTCCACGGTTTCCGATAGTATTCTAATCGTAACTTGGGCAGATCTGAAGAAATGAACTGTATTCCTCTCGAAACATTGACGCAAAGTGAAGAAAATAATTAGAACGTGTCAATTTATTTTGTTCTTTCACTTTTATACCGTGGCTTCTGAAAGTATTGATATACCTTTTATGATTACATACGCATATTATACGAAACATTTTCAAATTTCATTAATACTATGATGACATCGAACTAATTTGACATAATTATATTTTTAAAATCTGAAATGATTCTGAAAATGAATGCAGAAATTATAAGATATTTGGTACAAGTAGATGTACA
>NW_025219987.1:726056-727653 GCF_014825855.1 Bombus pyrosoma
TAACGTTATGTAGTATTTCGTTACAACGTATAACGTTATATGGTACTAGGACGTAACGTATAACGTTATGTAGCATTACGTTATAACGTATAACATTATGTAGATATATGTTATAACGTATAACGTTATGTAGCATTACGTTATAACGTATAACGTTATGTAGTATTACGTTTTAACATATAACGTTATGTAGCATTGAGTTATAACGTATAACGTTATGTAGATATATGTTAGAACGTAAAACGTTATGTAGCATTACGATATAACGTATAACGCTATGTAGTATTACGTTATAACATATAACGATATGTAGTATTACGTTATAACGTATAACGTTATATAGTATTACGTTACAACGTATAACGTTATGTGGTATTAGGATTTAACCTATAACTTTATGTAGCATTGCGATATAACGTATAACGTTATGTAGCATTACGCTATAACGTATAACGTTATATGGTATTACGTTATAACGTATAACGTTATATGGTATTAGGATGTAACGTATAACGTTATGTAGCATTACGTTATAACGTATAACGGTATGTAGATATATGTTATAACGTATAACGTTATGTAGATATATGTTAGAACGTAAAACGTTATGTAGAATTACGATATAACGTATAACGTTATGTAGTATTACGTTATAACATATAACGATATGTAGTATTACGATATAACGTGTAACGTTATGTAGCATTACGTTATAACGTATAACGCTATGTAGATATATGTTATAACGAATAACGTTATGTAGCATTACGTTATAACGTATAACGTTATATAGTATTACGTTATAACGTATAACGTTATATAGTATTACGTTATAACATATAACGATATGTAGCATTACGTTATAACGTATAACGTTATATGGTATTACGTTATAACGTATAACGTTATACGGTATTCGGATGTAACGTATAACGTTATGTAGCATTACGTTATAACATATAACCATATGTAGTATTACGATATAACGTGTAACGTTATGTAGCATTACGTCATAACGTATAACGCTATGTAGATATAAGTTATAACGTATAACGTTATGTAGCATTACGTTATAACGTATAACGTTATATAGTATTACGTTATAACGTGTAACGTTATATAGTATTACGTTATAACATATAACGATATGTAGCATTACGTTATAACGTATAACACTTTGTAGATATATGTTATAACGTATAACGTTATGTAGCATTACGTTATAACGTATAACGTTATATAGTATTACGTTATAACGTATAACGTTATATAGTATTACGCTAAAACGTATAACGTTATATGGTATTAGGATGTAACGTATAATGTTAAGTAGCATTACGTTATAACGTATAACGCTATGTAGATATATGTTATAACATATAACGATATGTAGTATTTCGATATAACGTATAACGTTATGTAGTATTACGTTATAACGTATAACGTTATATAGTATTACGTTATAACGTATAACGTTATATGGTATTAGGATGTAACGTATAACGTTATGTAGCATTACGTTATAACGTATAACGCTATGTAGATATATGTTATAACGTATAACGTTATGTAGATATATGTTAGAACGTAAAACGTT
>NW_025219987.1:728153-729307 GCF_014825855.1 Bombus pyrosoma
TATATTGTAATGCTACATAACGTTATAAGTTAAAACGTAATGCTACATAACGTTATACGTTATACCGTAATGGTACATAACGTTATACGTTATAACGTAATACTACATAACGTTATACGTTATAACGTAATACTACATAACGTTATACGTTATACCGTAATGCTACATAACGTTATACGTTAAAACGTAATACTACATAACGTTATACGTTATATTGTAATGCTACATAACGTTATACGTTATAACGTAACACTATATAAAGTTATACGTTATAACGTAATGATACATAACGTTATACGTTATACCGTAATGCTACATAACGTTATACGTTAAAACGTAATACTACATAACGTTATACGTTATATTGTAATGCTACATAACGTTATACGTTATAACGTAACAGTATATAAAGTTATACGTTATAACGTAATGCTACATAACGTTATACGCTATAACGTAACACTATATAACGTTATACGTCATAACGTAATGCTACATAACGTTATTCGTTATAACGTAATAATATATAACGTTCTACGTTACAACGTAATACTACATAACGTTGTACGTTATACCGTAATGCTACATAACGTTATACGTTATATTGTAATGCTACATAACGTTATACGTTATACCGTAATGGTACATAACGTTATACGTTATATCGTAATACTACATAACGTTATACGCTATAACGTAACACTATATAACGTTATACGTCATAACGCTATGCTACATAACGGTATACGTTATAACGTAATACTATATAACGTTATACGCTATAACGTAACACTATATAACGTTATACGTCATAACGCAATGCTATAAAACGTTATACGTTATATCATAGTGCTACATAACGTTATACGTTAAAACGTAATGCTATATAACGTTATAGGTTATACCGTAATGCTATATAACGTTATACGTTATACCGTAATGCTACATAACGTTTTATGTTAAAACGTAATACTACATAACGTTATACGTTATATTGTAATGCTACATAACGTTATACGTTATAACGTAACACTATATAAAGTTATACGTTATAACGTAATGCTACATAACGTTATACGTTAAAACGTAATGCTATATAACGTTACACGTCATAACGCAATGCTATATAACGTTATACGTTATAACGTAATACT
>NW_025219987.1:729807-731985 GCF_014825855.1 Bombus pyrosoma
AAAACGTTAATTTTTAGCTTCATTGTTTCCACACAGGTTTGCCAGTCAAATTGCATGTCTGGAGAATTTTCTAATTCTAGAAGTATTTTCAGTTTATGGCTGGGTCTTGGATAAGTCCTTGAGTTTATTAGGCGCTCTTAAGAATCACGGAGAAAGCGGACAGTCACCAGATGGGAAAAGCTAACACATGTCCATCGGAAAAGGCTGTTTTTTCGTCAGGAGCAAAGTCCACACCCGCTCTAAGTTGGTGGGAGACTTCTGCATATCCTGTTCATCAGAATGGGTCATTACCAATCGGCATCGCGGATCGTTACCCTCACTTTCTGGACGAAAAGTGTGAACAACGAATCCGCGTTCTTCGGTCAAAGGGCACACCCACACCAGGTTTTCCTCCGAGACACCACATGGGCAGTTCAACTCTCGAGCAAGTGGTCAAGCAGTCAACATCAAGTCACTCTCGATCGAGTCATCACCCACTCTCGATCAAGTCTTCAAGTCGTCAATAAGTGTTCAGTCGAATACAGTCAGTCAACGCAACGATACTAAAAGAATCTCAGGTCGTACTCACTCGTCGTTGTTCGTACAAGCATTCATTATTGTATAACACCGAAGTTGTTGGATCGATTAAATATATAGTAATCTGTTAATCGCAGCGTTATTTCAATTAATCACCCTTATTATTCCACAAGAAATAAGGGATCGTAAGATTCGTGGCGTCGATTAGTCAATCGTAACGGAAATTTACGACTCTCGTTGGCGCGCTTCTTCGAGATCGCGTCTCCCCGCGAACGTGCCAAAGTTCAGTACTAATCCAATAAATAAGTTTTGGTTTCCGCATAAATTACTTTTCTCTTTTAGCAAAAGTAAATCGAAGATCCGTTATTTTTGAAAGTAGTTTTCGTCAAATCTTATATAACTGTCTAAATAGTAAAATATGTTAAGGACCATCATATTCCTCTATCTCCATTTTGTAAAGAAATATTCATTTATCAAACACTCGCATTCTATAATCACCAGACTTACGAGTATATATACATTTTAAAATTAAAAAATCAATAAGTTAGATACTGCATAAATAAAATAGATAAAATACTCGAACATATCAACACATTGTTCAATCTTCAAATTGGATCTCTGAGAGTACTATCGTCGAAGGAATCAAAACGACTACCATTCGTGCTCGTCGCCTATCATCCTCTCAACAATTCAGCAGCAGTCAATGGCGAGCTTGCGGTTTATCGTCATGGAAAATGATCAGGAATGGGTTTTTCAATTAACAAAGCAGTGGTTTGACAAGCAAATTAAAACAAATGTATCAGCTGTGCCGATGTATTGAGTCACACTAGTGCACCGACTTGAATTACCACATAACGGGTGGTCCTGTAATACAACTGGAAAGTGGCGAACTGGATGACGGAACGACTGACTGGAACGACGGGTGAGTCGCGAAAGAGACGAAAAAGAACGAATCTCGCTGCACGAATTAATCGAGCAACTTTCTTCTGGAATATTTTCCATAGTACTTAGCTATATGATGTTTGGTCTTTATTCGTACACATATCTTTTCTGGAATTCTTTTTGATTCTGGTCTTTCGTTAAGAAACTCGTAGAAAATTTTGTACGAGATATCTCTGATTTCTGTGTACTTAACCCTTTCCCTTCGGCAGTTCAGTCCTCCTAAGTGCTCTCCCTGTACGGAGGCGCATGATACACCACACGATCGTTTGGATATATGAAATATATTGCGTGAAATGTTTTAATGTTTTTTCAACAATGAGTAACTTTTAAGAAGCGATTAATCCAATATATCAATAAAATCAACAGAAAACGTTCTGCCGGTAACGAAACTATATATTTGTGACTACAGATGGCACTGGTTTATGCCTGGTATATGGGGTGCCGATCGTCGCGTGGTCGCCGCCTATAAGTGGCACCCGTACCCACAGGTCATCCAGCCGGCGCCGCCTATAAGCGGCACTCGAAGCGAAAGGGTTAAAAGTGAAAGAAGTTACGTTTCTTGGTATACAGAACTGCCATGATAACAGACGCAGCCAAGCTTTGTTTTGAGAATTGTCGCTCTATATCTTTGATTTATTTTTGCGTGGGGAATCATTTTCTTTCGGCTTCTACCACAATTTTCGGAACATATATTGGACCACGATTTTTTCCGATTAAAAT
>NW_025219987.1:732485-734461 GCF_014825855.1 Bombus pyrosoma
ATCTCAATGATAACTGTGTTCATATTTTCGAAAGTGAGGGGCTCGTTACCTGCGACACGTCTGAGGTGTCGTTTGAAGGATTTCACTGCAGCCTCCCATAACCCGCCCAAGTGCGGTGATTTGGGCGGAATGAAGGGCCATTCGATTCATCGGTCGGCTAAAAAAGATTGAACCTTTACCTCGTGATCGTCAGACTGCAGGAGGTTTCGGAGCTCTCGTAGTTCGTTGTTGGCGCCAACGAAATTGTTAGACAGAATCCCCGGCGAGCAATGAATCTTCGCGGAGCAGCAATGAAGGCGTCGCTAGTGAGGTCGCTGACCAGCTCGATGTGGACTGCTTTAACTGCAAGACATACAAAGATTGCTACGTATACCTTGATTTTACGTCGGTTGCGGTCCTTCCGTTCTTTGATGTAAAAGGGTCCGCAATAGTCGACTCCGACGTTGGTCAACGGCCGAGATTCTGTTATCCGTGCGGCTGGGAGATCGCCCATGACATAATCCACAGGAGGTGGATTGGCTCTACAGCAACGGTCGCACTGCTTCAGCGTGCTCCAAACCTGACTACGGCCGTCGATAGGCCAATAAGGCATATAACGTAGCTTGAGTTCCGGAGTGGAGGTTTAGGAGGTGCTCATGCTCGATTATAAGTGCTGTAACGGAAGACTTTGGTAGAATGATTGGGTGTTTCTGAGTGAAAGGCATTGTTGAGTGAGTGAGACGGCCTCCGACTCGCAACATCCCGTTCTTGTCCAGAAATTGATTGAGCCGTTGTAGCTTCCCCTTCACTGCAGAATTTCGATCAGCTCGGAGAATACGAATCTCATCTAGAAAATAACAAATTTATAATGACTGGACAAGTTTGTTATGCGCACTAATTAAGTCATGTGTAGTTAGAGGTCTTCCTCGATCCTGTTTTTGTCTCCATCGGAGGCAACGAGCGGTAATCCTGATTAGCTTAGGCCAAGAGGAGAATCTCTCCAGCAGACTGTGGTCGGCGGGAGTCACGGTCAGACAGATTGCCTTCTTTTGCCCCGGTATTTCGATTGGTGATAATACCGGGTTCCACGTCGGCCAGTATTTTTCAGATTGTTGTAGCCACTCCGGTCCATATTGCCAAATGGTTAATCGTAAAAAGTCTTCGGGCGTTTGTCCTCGTGATATGAGATCCGCTGGTTTGGCCATGGTAGGAATATGACGCCAATCTGAGGTGTGAGTCTTCCTTTGAATTTCTGCCACACTATCGACGAAGGTTTTCAGCGTATAGGGTGACGTGTTAATCCAATGAAGGACGATGGTAGAGTCCGTCCAGTAAACAGTCCGAGAAATATTATTTGGTTGTGCTTGAAGGACTTGAAGGACCGTGGTGGTCAATGATGCGTGAAGAAGTGCTCCACTGAGTTCCAGCCTTGGAATGGTTTGTGGTTTGAGCGGAGCCACCTTTGATTTTGCCGTGAGGAGTCGTGTCCAGACTTGACCATCTGGAGTGATGGTGCGAAGGTAAATGCATGCCCCATACGCCCTTTCGCTGGCGTCACAGAATCCGTGTAACTCAATTTCGACTGTAGACTTGATTATGGTTTTGCGTGGAAATCTTACGTTGTTCAGTATTGGCAGCTGCGTATAGTATTCATTCCACTCTGTATGCAAGCCAGCCGGAAATGATTCGTCTCAATAGATTTTTAATGTCCAAAGTCGCTGGAGTAGCATCTTAGTTCGAATGATCACTAGCGCAAGGAATCCAACTGGATCGTAGATCTTGGCGATTTCGGCGCTGATTATTCTTTTCGTGATTCGGGAGACGGTAGAACTGATTTTAACGGAATATAGGATCGAATCGTCAGAAGAATTCCAAACAACGCCCAGAGTTTTTAAAGTTTGAGATTCGCCTAGAAGTAATTCATTCTTTACGTCCTGTTGGAAAAGTCCTTGTAGCAGCTCTCAGTCGTTCGACGCCCATTTTCGAATGTTTAAACC
>NW_025219987.1:734961-738202 GCF_014825855.1 Bombus pyrosoma
TTCGTCCTGAGAGATTGACGGTGGCCGCGATCACCAAATTCCGCGAGAAAGTCGACCAAAAGAGCGAGGAGAAGTACGTCCTCGCAATTGCACTCGACATATCTGGAGCCTTCGACAATGTATGGTGGCCGAATGTATTGCATGAGCTGAAGAGAAGAGGCTGTCCCGACAACCTACATCGGTTGACGAGGAGCTACTTCTCGGACAGAACCGTGCAAATCATCGGGAAAAACGATACAGTCAGCAAGCCCGTCACGAAAGGATGCCCGCAGGGATCGGTATTCTGTCCAAGCTTCTGGAACCTGATATTTGATGACCTGCTGGCGGAACTTACAACAAGCGCGATAGATCGCGAACCGATCGCGTACGCAGACGACATAGTGATCCTAGTCGCAGGAAACGCGAGGAAGGAACTACAAGAGAAAGGACAGGAGGTAGTCACACGCGTTTCTACCTGATGCAGTAGGAAGAAACTGTCGCTATCGGCGGAGAAGATGGAAATGTTGCTTGTCAAAGGCAAACTTGACGCGGAAAGACCACCGATCATCAAGATCGACGGCAAGAACATAAGAATGGTACAAACAGTAAAGTACCTGGGAGTGTACCTTGAAAGCGGCCTACAAATAAACAGGCATGTATATGAGACAACGCAGAAGTGCTAAAAACTATTCAACAGTCTCGCGAGAGTGGCCAAGGCGAAATGGGGACTCGGACTGGCGGCCATGCGTACTTTGCACAAAGGGCTGTTCGAGCCGATAACCATTTACGCGGCAGTCGGCTGGAGTGACCAATTGAATAGGAAAACGAGGAACATGCTCATAAGGTCACAGAGGATGGCGTTTCTCCCAGTGGCGAAGGCCTACAGGACAACGTCAACAGAGGCACTGCAGGTCATCGCTGGGATCATTCCGATTGACCTGTTAATCGAAATCAGGACGAGGATACACAAGAAGAAAAGAGAACAAGACGATGCAAGCAGTGAAAAAGCAATCGTCGGAAAGCGGCTGAAAAGCCAACCTGCTGGGACCGAGCTGGCAGCTCCACCTCCTTGTGTCCCCCGCTGGTAACGGCTAAGCGGGCTGCCGCCCGAAAGGGTAGGTTCAACTTGTCCGATGACCCGCGAGGAGAGGACAGAGTTTTTCCAAGTCGCGCACCGACCATCTATGCACATCGTTCCCCGGGCAATGGACGCTTGAATGTAGACGAGAATGAACGAACATCTTCATGCGAAGCCAGTATGAGTTCTATACTCCAAGAATGGTACGGTCGATCAAAAGATCAAGCCCTTACACGCACACACTACTTGTACCTCTATTAGGTAAAGACGTTCATCCCGTGACCGCGGCTACGCTCGGCGATATGCTTATAAAATCTAGACATGACTCTTTTGTTAGCTTTTCATAATTGTATTTTAATCAATTAATCACAGATTAATTAAACGAATATTTAATAACGATTTTAATATCAAAAATAACGATTATTATACTGCTAATTTTTATATGAATACAGTATGTTAGAATATGTGAAACATATGGTCCTGTTAAATAACATCACAAACGAAAAACAGTTTTGTACGAAGAAAAACAAGAAAGGTATAAAGAATAACAGACTTTGTTTCCGAGTAAGTTGATCTTCGAAATCTGTTTGAAACATGTAAATTTGGTTAGTTACCGACTAAGCAGACGGAAGTTACTCTACGTGAAAAAATAAGTGAGAAATGTGGAACAAAATCTTTCCGTATAAAGCTTCATTTTCAAGAAAATCGAATTTCTTCGTGCTCGGTTGATAATGTCACAGACGGAATGCTACAGACGAAATCCGACCAAACAAAGCAATAAGATAGCGAAATTCCAAGCGCATTAGCATAAGTGACCATCGAGATAACATCCGGTCACTCTATCCGTTCCCAGAGATATGTGATCGAAGCCTATTCCCACTCCAACGAACAAAAGAATTCAAATACATCCCCTAAAGATCATCTCAGTCAGTCTTGATCAGTCGCGTCTAGAGCTCGGAAATGTATTGCAAACAAAAAAAATAAAATTTCTCTTTTTTCTTAAATTTCGTTTTTATTTTACGTGACATTTTTGGCGATCCTGCCAGGATCCATTCGCTTCAGTGAAACCGATATTACGATTTCGGCGTACGCGCATCATTGAAGATTGAAGCATCAGCGGATCACTGCGAATCTTTGCTACTACGAAGCCCTGCAGCAACTTTCAATGTTCCACTATGGTGAAACTAGACGAGAGGACTACGGTCAGCGCGGAGCAAGCCTACGAATAAGATTCGGAATCTAGAACCAACCAGAGAGGAAACATCCCAGAGACTCCTCAACGGCCATAGCTACTACGGTAAGTTGGAAATCTGGATTCATTTGTACATTACCGTACGAGCAAATCAAGTTTCTCAAGCGTTTTGAGCGTTTCGAGCTCAAATAGCAACAATAATTCGGACTCAGTAAACTTAATTAGAATCATGTCTGCACAGAGAAAAGATAAAATCGAAACTGTTAATACTGCCTCTGCAACCGGAGTTATGGATAATTCAGCCCGTGCCATGCTCAGGAAAATCGAACTTCTTGCGCGAAGAATAGAAGAAATGCAACGAATAGCCGACAGTGAAAACAAAAAGCGTGCAGCGGAGATAGAACTATTAGGAAAACATATCTCTAAAATAAATTTAGGACGTGACGCTACTACCGAATTAGGCTCCCTTGTTACGATGGACGAATCTAATACCAGCAATATTCAGAGAAAGCAACCACCTGTAAAACCTAACGAAACGGATGATATGGACAGTGAAGAAGAAGCAATAAGTTGTGACAACTCCACGTACAATGCAAAAACCTGCTCAGACTTTATCCCCATACTCAACGGACAAGACGATATAGGAGTAGAAGGGTTTATTAAACGGGTAAGGGAAGCTCGAGCCGAATGTCGAGAAAAACGCACATTACTACGATTAATTCTAACGCAAAGAATCACCGGAGAAGCGGAACGCAGTATCCGCCACGCTGAAATCGAAAATTACGAGGACTTATTTGAAAGCCTCAGAAAATTTGTATCCGTAAGTATTACCTCCAATGGAGCTCGTGATAAGTTGCAACGTACGCGACAAACCGAATCGGTACACAATTATGTGAAGAGGTTCCGACACAACCTCAACGAACTGATATACGCGCTTCAACACGAAATTCGCGATCCAGTACGTTAAGCAGTCGCCATAGATCTTGAAACCG
>NW_025219987.1:738702-742141 GCF_014825855.1 Bombus pyrosoma
AAATGTCATTGTTTGTGAGAAACTCCCGAGTCAATAGTGACTCATGAGCTGATGTGTTATAGTAGTACAATTTCTACAAGTTATCGTTTCACAAATTCTTCCAATTGCTTCGCGCAATCGACGTGAAACGCTCAAATAGAATAAATTTTCGGAGAGTTCAAATAAAAAGCAGAAGCGAATTACTTGTTATTTGGACAAGTTTAAAGACATTGTTTATATAATGAGATTAATTGTTATTTACAAATACAATTTTATTTTTTATTTATTACTTTTATTTGTTATTTATCGTTCGTTGAGCAAATTTATTTCCGCATAAATATAACATTTCAATCATAAAGATCGCTGTAAATTACATCTTGTAATTTTTAATAGTATTAGGTAAGAATAATATGAACTGCGATCTGTTTATTGAAAAACAACCATATCAATTATACGATCTTTTCATTATACAAAATGAGACAAATACGACAAAAACAAAACATATTTATATATTATCATTTGTTGTCGGACTTAATCCAAATAGAAAATAAAATTTCATTTACGACTAAGAAATAATAAATAAATTATTTTTGGTATCGTCTAAACGATTATTATTTAAAGAAGAAATTTAATTCTTATTCAGAATTAAAGTGCTATTTTAATTTGTTATTTATTATTTAATAGATAAATCAAATTTTGCTCAACTATGGTTGTAAGAAAACAGAAACTTAATATATATAATTACCCATTAAAAACCCATCTTTTTTACATTATTATCTTTTTACATATGGAGATGTAGTTCCGTTTTTATCAGGAATTATCTATTTTTTTGGCATCATTTGATAATGCTTCTCAAAATGAATTCTCATTAACCTTTCATGTATAATACCGATTTCAATTAATTTTTGAGATATTGTGCTAATAAATTGACTGATTTTTGCGGGAAAACATTCCTCAAGTGGATCAAAAGCGCGGCTGGTGGTCTTGTTCGCGTCTGAAGTGCCACGTATCAAATATTGCATTTTGTAAAATAGGTACTATCGAATCATGTCAAGAAAAATATATAGTTCCATTTTGGTTTTATCTTCAACTTTACGCTGAATTGAAGTTTACCTTCATATCTTGGGGAATAATGATGTAAACAAATTAGTCTGTGTAAAAAATGTGCCCTAATTGTATCATGCAATCGACATGTAACAAATTTTTGGTAACTACAATACGTCAGGCAATAAAGGGCTGTCCACAGTTACCGAGGATAATCCATGTATTAAAAAGGTATTTTTGGTATATGTTGAAATGATTAAATTTGATATATGTATATAAAAAATATTCCATGTATATATTAAAAAGATAAGATATTTATCTTTTTTCTGGGGAAAGCGGCGTGGTAGTGTCGGACTCCAACCGACTAAAACCTCCACGATGATCGTGTCTGCTGCGATCGAGAGAGGCCCGGGAACCGTTGCGAGCGACACACCGGGCCAAAGAAACATGGCATACTGCTTATCCTGCAGTGCCTGTATATGGAAGCGACAAATTTATTTAACCTCGTCTGACCTATTCGATTGCCCCCCCCCCAATTTGGAAATCGCTGTAGTTCGAGGAGCGACGTGAAAGATTCAATCGTGCAGGCGTGCAAATCCGAGGTGAATTATAAAAAACGCACCATGAACCTACACGCGCAATCGAGAGCCGACACAAGCTACTTGAAGCGACCACGTGACAACACCCGCTGAGCAGATCTGCTTATTTCTAACGTTAGCGATCAATGTTCAGTTGTGCCATCACTAGCACACTCACTACCAAAAATTTGGTAAGTGCCGCCGAAAAGCGACAGTGCCTTTTACCATTTATATGTGTTTCATCCTTGTCTAGGGGCGTGCTAAACGTCTCTCCTTTCATACTACACAAGATATTTATCCTTAAGGTAATGTTATCTATTATTCTTTCATAATATATGTATATGTCGGGTTATCATTAGAATTTTTGGCACGTAACAATTCTTCATTTGAATTATCCATCGTTTTGCAAAACAGAGATTATATTTACATGTATAAATAAGACTTTTACAAAGTTTAACGAATAATAAGTTTAACGAATGTTATTAACAATGTTCTTGGGTTCAAAACGAATCCACGGTCAACGGGGAAAACTCTTTGTACAATAGAATATACTTTGAAACAGAAAGTCACGTTAGCTGTGACGCTCGATTACCATCTGACTGATTGACAAGACGATATCAGTAAACTCTCCAAGATGGTCACAAGAATAAAAGACTGATACGATCACATTTGTCAATTACATATTGACCGGGAATATCAACAAAATTCCAGGCGCCGTTACTAGGCAGACCCGCGTAGAGTCGACATTGCTCCTGGCCGGTGCTTGTTTGTTAATACAGCGTGTCCCTCAATATCGGTACTTCTTCTGTTAGGTAAAGACGTTCATCCCGTGACCGTGGCTACGTTCGGCGACCAGTTGTGTCCAAAATTCCAAAAGAAAGACCCGATGTCCCTACATCTCCGACATATATATACTACTGCCTTATATTATGCACATATATATATATATATATATGTATATCTATATATATATATATATATATAGATATACATCGAGCATTTCTTTTGGAATACTTGGGCTCGAGGTGACGTAACTGGTCGCTGAAAGTAGCCACGGTCACGGGATGAACGTTTAACTTGGCAGAAGAAGTTCATTCATCGACGAGAAAGAATAACGTCTTTACGATCAGTGAATATTTCACGCTTTGATAACCAAGAGTCGGACTTAGATTTTGTGAGAGCATACATCTATTATCTCGTTGACCGCGGATTCGTTATCGAACCTGAAGCCATTGCCACTAGTGTCGCGTTTGCCCAATCGCCGCGGTTAATTGTCAAGACTGTAACATCTCCATCGTTGCAGTAGACTTCACCTGTGCTATACCGCATCAATGGCTAATTCTCGTGAAGATTCATTTGACGCCCACAACCCTAATCCTAGCGTTTATCCGACATCAGAAGTGGGATTAGTGCCGCTTATAATGATGCAAGAGCAAATGACTATCATGCGCGAGTTAATTCAGATGCTAACGCAAAAACCGAGTGTGGAACCAAAAAATTTAACGCTACCGCGTTTTAACCCTGACATCACGGGCGCCGATCCAGCCGCATGGTGCGCATCTGTTAATCTGCTTATGAAGAGCAACCCTCTACAAGACGGCGCATTAGTTTCTACTTTAAATACTGCCCTAAAGGGTTCTGCAGCACATTGGTTTACGCAGATGGTAAACACCGAAGAGCTTACCTGGCCAACGTTTAGGGGGCTTTTTACTGCGCGTTTTGGTGGTCAAGATACAGCAACCACGGCGTTAGTAAATATATCCAGGGAACAACCACAGAAGGACGAAAACATGGCAGCGTACGCCATTCGCCTCCGTTCCCTCTTAAAGGCGAAGTGG
>NW_025219987.1:742641-746040 GCF_014825855.1 Bombus pyrosoma
CTGATAACGAAGGCATAAAATGAAGATACGTATAAGCTCGCACTGACCCATTAAGCAGAATATCAAAATACGCCCCGGCTTGTTGAAAAATCATTGAAACCGGAAGAAAGTAGGTTGCCTACAAGCTCGATCATTATCATACATTTACTTGTGGCTTAATTTCCGAGTTTCTAAACATTTTTTTGTGGAATAATATCAACTAGCTATAGCTAACACTCATACCGCGCTGAATACACTCGTTCTCGTTACAATATGTTTCCTCCGCAAAAAAACACAAAAGATAAACACAGAAGAAAACGCAAAAATGTATTGATGGATACCGAAATCATAAAAAAGGAAGAACCGCGAAACGTCACTAGCGTCCAATCTCTCTTCTTGTAAAATAAGTATCCTTACCTCCCCTTTCCCTCCCTACCCTCTTCACCATTGCCCCTCTTTCCTCAAACCCTCATCCTCAGAAAAACCAAAAAATAAGCTATCGATTTGTACAGTTTTATCGTCAAATTTTTCAATCAATTACTGCAATGTAAAAAATGTGTAAATTATACACCAAATATTGCACAATTACGTCGTAGCTTCGCGTTAACGATACTTTTGTCAAAAGCACTTCTTAACCCAAATTCTGTTTATTGAGAATGTAACAAATGTAATTTGTATTTTTTTTTTGGCATTAAACGTTATAATTAAAATAACAGTTAAAAAAGCACTCGTTCTCGTCCGATCACGAAAGTTAAGCAGCGCTAGGCACGGATAGTACTTACATAGGTACCACTTGGGAACTCTGTGTGGTGCTGGCTTTTTTATTTTTTCAATCTTTTTTACTTTCTTTAACAGTTTAATTTTAATAATCTAAGCACCGGGCAAAAGAAATACTTTAATATTACGCGACTATTACCACACGTTCTATCATTCCCATTTTTAAATATATTTACGTTTTTGTAAATATTCTTTTTCTCCCTATATTAAAAGCAAATAACAAAATCAGTTATTTCAACCGACGCTCATATCGCGTTGAGTTCACTCATTCTCGCCCACTTATATACGCCCAAATCCAAGAAATAACATACGTACTTACTAAAGGGTCTAGAAAATAGCTTCTCCGAGACAGAAATATTCACATATCTGCAAGCACTACAGATGCCCTACGTCCAATTTACAAAAGTTTTGCATTTCTTAACAAAAAAATCGATAGAGAACAATGTATTGCTCCCAATTTACATAGTCCAAGTGTCCCCACAAAGCAATATTAGTAAGCTACTAAAGATTGACCGTGTAAATTACTTTAGGGTAAAATGGGAAAAAATCAGAAAAAATAACACAATACCAAAAATGCCAACTGTTAGGGCACACTTCACAAAACTGCAACCTTAACTACCGATGCGTGAAATGCATTGAACCCCACGGACGTGGCGAGTGCAAAATAAAAAAGGAAACGCAGTAAACAAAGACAAAATTTAAAAACTACGGACATCCTGCGTCGTACAAACGATGCCAAAAACTCGTGGAACTTCGTGAAAAACAGCGAAAAAATTAATAAATCAAAAGAATCAAAAAAACAATCGAATTGCTCAAATAAACCGTAAATTGATCCCGGAATTAAAGTTCTCAGATGGTGTTACAGCGCGTGAGACAATCCGTACGCCATCCCTCGTTGTTTGGCCGCCAAAGGCCCACATACCGTTATTCAGACCCTCGATAAACTTAAGGGCCCACTATAAAGTGAATACTTTCAACCTAATCTTGTTAACTGGAAGGAATCTCTAATCCTGTAAGTGTCCCCGATTTATGGAAGAACAGTCCTTACGTTTATTGTGCGCTCTTAAGTAATTACGGAGAAAGTGGGTATTTCCCTAACGGTAAAAGTGGGTTTTTCCCATGAACAATGTCACCCACGAGCCACGTTGGTAGGAGGCTTCCTCCAGCTATTCTCATTCGTTAACGTTGGTTATAACCAATGGGCATCGCGGATCGTTACCCTCACTTTCCTAACGAAAAGTGTGAGCAATGAATCCGCTCTCTTCGTACTTAAAACCCACCTATGCTGAGCTTTCCTCCGTAATAGCACTAAAGCGGAAAAAGGAGTCAAATCACAATCGCCAAGTCGAAAAGAGTCTCAGTCCGTTCTCACTGTCGTAGTTTCGTAGCGTACATACTTACAATTGTATCAAATATTGAAATTATTGAATTGTTAGAAATATATAATATTATAAACTGTTAAAATCAGTGTTATACTCATTGAATTACCCCTATTATCCTAATCGAAATAAGGGATCAATCTATTCGTGGCGTCGATTTTTCTAGTAGTAACGGGAATTTACGACTCCCGCTGACGCGCTTCCTCCTGATCGCGTCTCTCCGCGAACGGCCGAAACAGATGGCTTAAAACAAGAAACAAGTAGAAACCAAGCCCCAAAAAATCAGCTACATACAATAAATATATTACCCCGTGTAAATAAAAATCCTATCCCAATCGAAACCGTGCCCCAAATAAACATAATAAACGTAATAGAAGATTTCAAAAATAGCATACTCAAAGCTTTACATGAACAACAAACACAATTGAATGAAATGAAACAATCATTAAAAACACACGAAGAAAGGATTGAGTCCATCTTCACCATTATCAATAGTATAGAAGATGACTAACCCAAATCCGCCAAATCAACAATTACAGAAAAGAACGAATCATTTAAACTGATCTGAAAATAATTTCAATAAATGCCAACTCCCTAATTTCTAACCAACGAAGATACAGTATGCTAACCCTACTAAATAAAGAACCCGCCGATATCGTACTTATCTCAGGAACAAAATTAAACAAAATACACAAAATACATTTCAAAAACTACACCCTCGTAAGACAAGACAGATCGAACACTACACAAGATGGAGGGACATCAATCCTCATAAAAAATCCGCTGAACTTGAATATAATCCTACGTTACAAAATAACGAGTTTTAAAATCCTAGAGACGACGGTCATAAAAATAAAGATAAATAATAATAAAAACTTATTTATTAGTGTTCAAGTGGTCACCACTTCTAAGAAAACTGTACATCTGTTCATTTTAGCTTTCTAAAGCATTGAAGCCATCGACGGCGTATAGACAAAAGACTGGGACGAGGACAGACCACAATCAGTCGACAGGCGACGTTGGCTTCGGGTTTTTCAGTTATAAGGTATCATTGCTAGCGTGCGAATCTGGACCAGCTCATATTATTTCCTACTTGTACTTTCACTTTTGTATTTAAAATATATTTTTCTACCTTACAATTTATCCACGTGTCTCTCTCTTTATACATCTAAGAACCTCAACAATTGGGTTATCCAGAAAGTTCTTTTCGTTTTTTAAATAGGAGGTAAGTATAAAATATATTTCCTTCTGTGTACATTTCTTA
>NW_025219987.1:746540-750811 GCF_014825855.1 Bombus pyrosoma
CTTGTCCAAATAACAAGTAATTCGCTTCTGCTTTTTATTTGAACTCTCCGAAAATTTATTCTATTTGAGCGTTTCACGTCGATTGCGCGAAGCAATTGGAAGAATTTGTGAAACGATAACTTGTAGAAATTGTACTACTATAACACATCAGCTCATGAGTCACTATTGACTCGGGAGTTTCTCACAAACAATGACATTTACAGTCAGCATATTCACCTGCTCTCTCCATTGCGATTATTTGTTATTCTCCAGAATGAAAAAATAAAACAACAATCGTTATGCGAACTATGCACTATAGAAGAAAATGCTTTCAGAAATGTGTTAATGACTGAAGGATACGCTGGCAAAAATATATTGCATTCTGTTGAGGTTGACTGATGAAAGAAAGAGTGGATGAATTTATAATAGAAAAATATATTGATATAAATAAAGGTATAAGTATAAATATAATGTATAAGCATAAGACTATGCTGATTCAGATCCTTGCTCTCTTAGTGTTACAATGCAATAGAATCGATAGGGATCACATTCATATATTTACAGCAGAAGAACATTACCAAGAAAGTGAACCTTATAGCTTTAGCTAAAGGCTACAAGGAACATAACTAGAAATCTATTTGTTAGTTCCTTTGTTCCTGGACCTTATAACCCAAAGCACAATGTATATTCAATAATATGGACCTCTCCTACACAAACAATTTCAAATTGGAGTTCAACCGCTAATCGCGACAAAGCCACGGTGATTTTTACTCTTTTCTATACGCAGGCGGCACGTTATAAATAGAGATCTGACTCGGCTCGTGCAATGTTTTTAATTATATTTTTAATACAGCGCTTATCGCATCGAGCAACATCATGGCCATTTGTAAACATTCATTGGTAAAGACACGCAGTACATCATTTAAATCCGTCATAATGAAAAGGAGAACGCATGATTACATGCATTTCATAATAAAGATAATAAAAAAAAGACTCACCATACCAACGAAAGGGAAGATTTATAATGATTCACCTTACAGGAGAATAGGTTTAGTTGAATAACACGAAATCCATGTACAAGTTTCTGGAGATCCAAAGACTTTGAGCACCCTAAGAAATTAAAGCTAGTTAGATAAATACAAAAATTAAAATTAAAACATGATTATTTAAAAAAGTTTCAAAAGGATCAAAAGTTTTTAAAATTGATGAAAGTGTACATTACTGTATAAATAACTATGTGCTTTAAAATCTATGTATCAATATTAGTGGTTTCCTGCCTGTTATTTCATATCTAATACAGTTTTATATTTATACTCACAATTTAATTTATGAAATGTAACAGTGATATATGAGCAATATGGATATCATTAACTACAGCTGGCAGTTCAATCTTCTGATTTCATAAGAATTTATATATACATCTATATATGGGTGCTACCTTTATTCACTCTGCAACATAAACAAATTGATATTGTAATTTTACTGTGAAACTTTACAATACCATGATATCAGAAGAGCATATAAACATATATATACATATTTGCAAATATATACAATTTTTATAGACACCTGAAATCTAGCCCATACCGCTTTCTGACTTTGAGCATTCTTTGAACGTATTTCATGCGAATAATAATATTTACAGTGGGATGCCTTTTCATTTTTTTATGAAGAAAAAATTTTGTTGCTGTTATATAGTATGATGAAATGTGGTAAAAATGTAGTACAATAATATGGTAAATTTGTGACTTTTAATTAAAGAAGGAGAAAAAAGAAAATATAATCAATAAGGATACAATAAGGATAGAAATTAAATAAATTTCGTATATCGCATCCCAATCTGAATTACGAAAATTGGAAAGTTAATCGTTATTCATCGTCACATAGGCCCATACCAATAATCACAAATAGGTATTTTATTACTTAATTTTCTTCGGTCCTATACATATTCCTAGGTAGTCGTGTATTAGTATTAGATAAAAAAGTACGAACCTATATACACAGTTAATAAAGATATAATTGAATTAAGAACATAAATTCTGTATTTTTCAATACATATTACACGTTTATTTCTCTCTACGATCTTATCTACGATCTAGATCTATGTCTAGATCGTCTAGATCTACGATCTCTTCTATTTATCTTTTATACATATAGTTTGATATATTTGGTATACCGCAATAATATAGGTTAAATTACATAAAACATATCGGTTTCACATTACAATAAGTTAAGCAAAATCTTTAATTGTATAAACATATATGAAATATTTACCTTAAATAAATCAATGGTCGATCAAGTGTTACATCTTTTGTATTTGTACATTCTCTTCTACCAAAATTTAACAGATTAACTTTGTAATTCTTTATTTAGCATTCATTACTAACTGATATATATCCATATTGTAGGCATCCTTCAAGACGATGCACGTGTAATCATGTGTGAATCCACAAAACGACTGTGCGGTGCCTCGTGTCGGTCAACCGCTATTACTTAGAATTGCTTACAGTACTACTCGTTGATTGGCTACAATTCAGCAGTATAACATGGTACCTGCGCACATCCTTGTGCGAATATATGAGAATATAAACGTATAATATTTGTACTTTAAGATTGATTAAATAAATATGTAAATACAATTTTAACAAGCCGTCTTAACAAGATCTTTATGCACACATCATACATTAAATATGATACGTGCGAATATGTATAACACTTAAGATGTATGTGTGTATGTATAGTGAAAAACAAAAGTGTCCGTACAGTTGGAATGTAAAAATAAAAAGAGTAAACATTTCCTACATTATTTAGATATATGTAATTGTACACCATAAAAAAGACATTTATATAAATAATGTAATTGTATAATAAATGTACACAAAACATTGACATTATTTATTGTTAGGGAAAAATCGATATAAATTTCCTTTATATCGTCGCTTGTAATGATTGAGTTTATTTTGGTGATCGGTGATTCATCGTCTTATTCTGTTTTTGCCGAGCACCCGCGTTTTTGTACCTTGGCGGCAAACTCGACCTAGATAGTTTTTGTATTACCTTGGTTAGACTTTAGAGCACAGACTTTCTCATACAGGAGCCCATCTGTTTTTGCCGATCGACTAAAAATCTTCAACTATGTGTGAATACAGTTAATGCTTCTGAATTATTTTATCCTACTCTCACCTACGAGTAGTCGCAAGTTCGGCTAGTTTTACCACACGAACGCTCTTCACTGACTATAAAGGACGTGATTTTTCGCCGGTTTGACTCTGTAAATCTAACGACACATACGTCCATTAGTAATCAATTTTGTAATTTCGATCGCTATATACAAGAAACGGAAGATAAGGGATAATAAGAATTTGAGTTGGATTTTGACAACCAATACTGATCCATATGCTGCAGTGGTTCCGACAATTTTTTACGAAGATTTCAGAAACTAGGACAAACCACCGCACTGACTATATGTATAGGAAAAAGTTGTTAAAAATATTGAGTTTTACAATGCATTAACACGTTCAAACCGACCTTTTTTTTGCACGTGGAGAAATCCTCATGGACACTCCGCTGCCGCTAATAACAGTAGCAGCAGAGTAGTGTCGGACTCCTACCGACTAAAAACTCCACGTTGGCCATCCTACGCGTATGACAGGAGGTGCTCCAGGAAGCTCGGGCGAATTACTTCTGTTGCAACGTTCAAACCGACCTGACCCATCGGTTGGCCATAATCTTTACTTCTATCTGACGGTGTAGGTCACCGGTGATTCTTGTCATTTACCTTTCCAATTTTAATTTATAAAAATGTACTTTAGGCAAAACTGAATTAAAACTCAAATGTTATCGAAGAAGACTAAATGATGTCATCTAGTGTTTACTTACAAAAATATTTAAATAATTTCAGTTGTACAGAAAATATGCAGCTTACTCAATGTAAATAATTTAAACTGACAAGTATTATTCAAATAACAAATTATGAATTTTTTCAAAGTATGAGGAACAAAGTGTAGCTTTGTTCATACAATCTGGACAGTAAATGTTAACATGTTTGCTATATTTTACATAAAGTAAATTGTTGACTTTATATCATTTCCTTTCCCTATTTTCTTGCTTAGGGAACGATAGTATTCTTTACATCGTTTCATTGTGGCTACATTTTTCAAAGATATGTTTTTCTTGTACGATAGGAATGATGTTAAAGATTTTTTTCAGTTAACAAATCGTCAATTATCTTTTCGCGAAATTCCAAGATACCAAATTTTGTATCTGCGCAAAATTTTGTATGTAGGCATCAG
>NW_025219987.1:751311-754790 GCF_014825855.1 Bombus pyrosoma
ACAAACAAAGTATGTCAAATATCTAGGAATACATTTAGACACACGCCTTACATGGAAGTATCACATAAAATCAATAACAAACAGAATACGTAAAAAAATGAAGCAGATGTACTGGTTAATCAATAGAAAATCTAAATTAAGCATAATGAACAAACTAAATATATATAAAACAATAATCAAACCAATCTGGACATACGGAATCCCACTATGGGGGATGGCAGCAATGAGTCACATAAATAAAATAGAAACAGAGCAAGCAAAAATCCTAAGGACAATAGTTAACGCTCCATGGTACGTCAGAAATGAAGATATACGAAAAGACTTAAAGATTCCAACAGTTAAAGAGGAAATCGCCAGATATGCAAAAAAATATAAAGAAAGACTTGCAACACACCCAAATCAGCTGCTTGCTGAAACGAATAAAACAATAATAGAAAGAAGACTGAAGAAGAAGCACCCTGCAGACCTCACAATAGAACAATAAACAACCTGGAAGATGGAGTCCCGCTGGGGGTAACCATCCACATACTATATTTCATCAAAACCCAAACTATAATATTTTACCAAATGTCCTAATGGACAAATTGTAAAATGATTTATTTAAAAATAAAAAATAAAAAAAAATTATACACCAAATATTGCACAATTACGTCGTAGCTTTGCGTTAACGATACTTTTGTCAGAACCACTTCTTAACCCAAATTCTGTTTATTGAGAATGTAACAAATGTAATTTGTATTTTTTTTTGGCATTAAACGTTATAATTAAAATAACAGTTAAAAAAGCACTCGTTCTCGTCCGATCACGAAGGTTAAGCAGCGCTAGGCACGGATAGTACTTACATAGGTACCACTTGGGAACTCTGTGTGATGCTGGCTTTTTTATTTTTTCAATCTTTTTTACTTTCTTTAACAGTTTAATTTTAATAATCTAAGCACCGGGCAAAAGAAATACTTTAATATTACGCGACTATTACCACACGTTCTATCATTTCCATTTTTAAATATATTTACGTTTTTGTAAATATTCTTTTTTCCCTATATTAAAAGCAAATAACAAAATCAGTTATTTCAACCGACGCTCATATCGCGTTGAGTTCGCTCATTCTCGCCCACTCATATACGCCCAAATCCAAGAAATACCATACGTACTTACTAAAGGGTCTAGAAAATAGCTTCTCCGAGACAGAAATATTCGCATATCTGCAAGCACTACAGATGCCCTACGTCCAATTTACAAAAGTTTTGCATTTCTTAACAAAAAAATCGATAGAGAACAATGTATTGCTCCCAATTTATATAGTCCAAGTGTCCCCACAAAGCAATATTAGTAAGCTACTAAAGATTGACCGTGTAAATTACTTTAGGGTAAAATGGTAAAAAATCAGAAAAAATAACACAATACCAAAAATGCCAACTGTTAGGGCACACTTCACAAAACTGCAACCTTAACTACCGATGCGTGAAATGCATTGAACCCCACGGACGTGGCGAGTGCAAAATAAAAAAGGAAACGCAGTAAACAAAGACAAAACTTAAAAACTACGGACATCCTGCGTCGTACAAACGATGCCAAAAACTCGTGGAACTTCGTAAAAAACGGCGAAAAAATTAATAAATCAAAAGAATCAAAAAAACAATAGAATTGCTCAAATAAACCGTAAATTGATCCCGCAATTAAAGTTCTCAGATGGTGTTACAGCACGTGAGACAATCCGTACGCCATCCCTCGTTGTTTGGCCGCCAAAGACCCGCATACCGTTATTCAGACCCTCGATAAACTTAAGGGCCCACTATAAAGTGAATACTTTCAACCTAATCTTGTTAACTGGAAGGAATCTCTAATCCTGTAAGTGTCCCCGATTTATGGAAGAACAGTCCTTACGTTTATTGTGCGCTCTTAAATAATTACGGAGAAAGTGGGTATTTCCCTAACGGTAAAAGTGGGTTTTTCCCATGAACAATGTCACCCTCGAGCCACGTTGGTAGGAGGCTTCCTCCAGCTATTCTCATTCGTTAACGTTGGTTATAACCAATGGGCATCGCGGATCGTTACCTTCACTTTCCTAACGAAAAGTGTGAGCAATGAATCCGCTCTCTTCGTACTTAAAACCCACCTATGCTGAGCTTTCCTCCGTAATAGCACTAAAGCGGAAAAAGGAGTCAAATCACAATCGCCAAGTCGAAAAGAGTCTCAGTCCGTTCTCACTGTCGTAGTTTGGTAGCGTACATACTTACAATTGTATCAAATATTGAAATTATTGAATTGTTAGAAATATATAATATTATAAACTGTTAAAATCAGTGTTATACTCATTGAATTACCCCTATTATCCTAATCGAAATAAGGGATCAATCTATTCGTGGCGTCGATTTTTCTAGTAGTAACGGGAATTTACGACTCCCGCTGACGCGCTTCCTCCTGATCGCGTCTCTCCGCGAACGGCCGAAACAGATGGCTTAAAACAAGAAACAAGTAGAAACCAAGCCCCAAAAAATCAGCTACATACAATAAATATATTACTCCGTGTAAATAAAAATCCTATCCCAATCGAAACCGTGCCCCAAATAAACATAATAAACGTAATAGAAGATTTCAAAAATAGCATACTCAAAGCTTTACATGAACAACAAACACAATTGAATGAAATGAAACAATCATTAAAAACACACGAAGAAAGGATTGAGTCCATCTTCACCATTATCAATAGTATAGAAGATGACTAACCCAAATCCGCCAAATCAACAATTACAGAAAAGAACGGATCATTTAAACTTATCTGAAAATAATTTCAATAAAAGCCAACTCCCTAATTTCTAACCAACGAAGATACAGTATGCTAACCCTACTAAATAAAGAACCCGCCGATATCGTACTTATCTCAGGAACAAAATTAAACAAAATACACAAAATACATTTCAAAAACTACACCCTCGTAAGACAAGACAGATCGAACACTACACAAGATGGAGGGACATCAATCCTCATAAAAAATCCGCTGAACTTGAATATAATCCTACGTTACAAAATAACGAGTTTTAAAATCCTAGAGACGACGGTCATAAAAATAAAGATAAATAATAATAAAAACTTATTTATTAGTGTTCAAGTGGTCACCACTTCTAAGAAAACTGTACATCTGTTCTTTTTAGCTTTCTAAAGCATTGAAGCCATCGACGGCGTATAGACAAAAGACTGGGACGAAGACAGACCACAATCAGTCGACAGGCGACGTTGGCTTCGGGTTTTTCAGTTATAAGGTATCATTGCTAGCGTGCGGATCTGGACCAGCTCATATTATTTCCTACTTGTACTTTCACTTTTGTATTTAAAATATATTTTTCTACCTTACAATTTATCCACGTGTCTCTCTCTTTATACATCTAAGAACCTCAACAATTGGGTTATCCAGAAAGTTCTTTTCGTTTTTTAAATAGGAGGTAAGTATAAAATATATTTCCTTCTGTGTACATTTCTTA
>NW_025219987.1:755290-757320 GCF_014825855.1 Bombus pyrosoma
GAGGAAAACTGGCTCCAGTGGCGCTTTGTCATGCGTACACATTTGGAGGAAGATGACGACCTGATCAACGTGTGTGAAGGGAATCTCTGTCATCCAGGTAACAGTGCGGAGAAAGAAATTGCCCGTCAAAAATTTTTGAAGCAGATCGGTTGGCGAGAAAATTAATCGTGACCTCAGTAGGAAGGAAACCGTTGTATTTCCTTCTATGTTGCACAACAGCACATGAAATGTGGAATAAGTTAAATACGGTATATGACATGAAGTAGTACTATATAACGTTTTATGTTATGTTGTAATACCATATAACGCTAAACGTCATATCCTAATACCATATAACGTTATACGTTGTATCATAATACTACACAACGTTATACGTCATAACGTATTACTATATAACGATATACGTCATAAAGTAGTACTATATACCGTTACACATTACAACGTAATACTATATATCGTTATACGTTACAACGTAATACTGTATAACGTTATACGTCATAACGTAGTACTATAAAACCTTATACGTTATATCGTAGTACTGCATAAGGTTATACGTTATAACGTAATACCATGAAACGTTATACGTTATATCATAATACTACACATCGTTATACGTCATAACGTAATACTATACAACGTTATACGTCGTAACGTAGTACTATATAACCTTATACGTTATATCGTAGTACTGCATAAGGTTATACGTTATATCGTGGTACTGCATAAGGTTATACTTTATAACGTAATACCATGTAACGTTATACGTCATAACGTTGTACTACATAACGTTATACGTTATATCGTAGTTCTGTATAAGGTTATACGTTATAACGTAGTAACATATAACGTTATAAGATATATCATCATACTACAGAACGTTATACGTCATAACGTAGTACTATATAACGTTATACGTCATAACGTAGTACTATATAACATTATATGTTATATCGTGATACCGTATAACGTTATACGCTATATCGTAGTAACACATAACGTTATATGTTATATCATAATACCATATAATGTTATACGCCATAACGTAATACCATGTAACGTTATACGTCATAACGTAGTACTACATAACGTTACACGTTATATCGTAGTTCTGTATAAGGTTATACGTTGTAACGTAATACCATGTAACGTTATACGTTATATCATCATAGTACAGAACGTTATACATCATAACATAGTACTATATAACGTTATATGTTATATCGTAATACTGTATAACGTTATACGCTATAACGTAATATAATTTAACGCTATACGCTATAACGTAATACCATGCAACGTTATGCGTCAAAACGTAGTACTATATAACGATGTACGTCACAACGTGTTACTATATAACATTATACGTTACAACGTTATACGTCATAATGTTATACGTCATAACGTAGTACTATATAACGTTATATGTTATATCGTAATACAATATAACGTTATACGCTGTAACGTAATACCATATAACGTTATACGTCATAACGTAGTACTATACAACGTTGTACGTTATAACGTAGTAATGTATAACGTTATAAGATCAATCGTAATACCATGTAACGTTATAAGCTATATCGTAATACCATACAACGTTACACGTTATATCAAAATACTACACAACGTGTTACGTCACAACGTATTACTATATGTCGTTATACGTCATAACGTAATTCTATATATCGTTATACGTTACAACCTAATACTATATAACGTTGTACGTCATAACGTAGTACTATATAACGTTATATGTTACATCGTAATACCATATAACGTTATATGTCATAACGTAGAACTATATAACGTTATAAGTCATAACGTATTACTGTATAACGTTATACGTCATGACGTAGAACTATATAACGTTATAATTCACAACGTATTACTATATAACAATATACGTTATATCGTAGTACTGCATAAGGTTATACGCTATAACGTAATACCATGAAACGTTATACGTTATATCATAATACTACACATCGTTATACGTCATAACGTAATACTATACAACGTTATACGTCATA
>NW_025219987.1:757820-759960 GCF_014825855.1 Bombus pyrosoma
TTATATCGTAATACCGTATAACTTTATACGCTATATAGTAATACCATTTTACGTTATACGCTATAACGTAGTAACATATAACGTTATATGTTATATCGTAATGCCATATAACGTTATACGCTATAACGTCATACCATGTAACGTTATACGTCATAACGAAGGACTATATAACGTTATACGTTATATCATCATACTACAGAACGTTATGCGTCATAACGTAGTACTATCTAACGTTATTTGTTATATCATAATACCGTATAACATTATACAATATATCGTAGTAACATATAACGTTATATGCTATATCGTAATACCATATAACGTTATACGCTATAACGTAATACCATGTAACGTTATACGTCATAACGTTGTACTACATAACGTTATACGTTATATCGTAGTACTGAATAAGGTTATACGTTATAACGTAATACTATATAACGTTATATGTTATATCGTAATACCGTATAACGTTATACGCTATATCGTAGTAACATATAATGTTATACGTTATATCATAATACTACACATCGTTTTTCGTCATAACGTAATACTATACAACGTTATACGTCATAACGTAGTACTATATAACGTTATACGTTATATCATCATACTACGGAACGTTGCACGTCATAGCGTAGTACTATAAAACGCTATAGGTTATATTGTAATAATATATAACGTTATACGCTATAACGTAATACCATATAACGTTGTACGTTATATCATCATACTACTCAACGTTATACGTTATAAGGTAGTACTATATACCTATATACGTCATAACGTAGTGCTATATAACGTTATATGATATACCGTAATACCATATAACGTTATACGTGATATCGTAGTACTATATATCGTTATGCGTTACAACGTAGTACTCTATATCGCTATACGATACAACGTAATACTACAGAACGTTATACGTCATAACGTAGTATATATAACGTTATAAGTCATTACGTATTACTATATAACGTTATACGTTATATCGTAATACTGTATAAGGTAATACGGTATAACGTCATACTATTTAACGTTATACGTTATATCATAATACTACACATCGTTATACGTTACAACGTAATACTATATAACTATATACGTCGTAACGTAGTACTGCATAAATTTATAGGTTATAACGTAATACCATGTAACGTTGTACGTTTTATCATAATACTACACATCGTTATACGTCATAACGTAGTACTATACACCGTTATATGTTATATCGTATTACCGCATAACGTTATACGCTATAGCGAAATAGCATACAACGTTATAAGTTATATCATAATACTACACAACGTTATACGTCATAACGTAATGCTATACAACGTTATACGTCATAACGTAGTACTATACAACGTTATATGTTATATCGTAATACCATATAACGTTATGTGCTATATCGTAGTGACATATAGCGTTATACGTTATATCATAATACTACACAACGTTATACATCATAACAGATTGCTATACAACGTTATACGTCATAACGTAGTACTATATATCGTTATACGTCATATCATCATACTACAGAATGTTATACGTCATAACGTAGTACTATATAACGTTATATGTTATATCGTAATACCGTATAACGTTATACGCTATATCGTAGTAACATATAACGTTATATGTTATATCATCATACTACAGAACGTTATACGTCATGACGTAGTACTATATAACGTTATATATTATATCGTAATACCGTATAACAATATACAATATATCGTAGAAACATATAACGTTATATGTTATATCGTAATACCATATAACGTTATACTCTATAGCGTAATACCATGTAACGTTATTCGTCATAACGTTGTACTACATAACGTTATACGTTATATCGTAGTACTGTATAAGGTCATACGTTATTACGTAGTAACATATAACGTTATATGTTATATCGTAATACCATATAAGGTTATACGCTATAACGTAATACCATGTAACGTTATACGTCATAACGTAGTGCTACATAACGTTATACGTTATATCGTAGTACTGTATAACGTTATACGTTATATCATCATACTACAGAATGTTATACGTCATAACGTAGTACTATATAACGTTATATGTTATATCGTAATACCGTATAACGTTATACGCTATATCGTAG